>NW_026781750.1:0-190542 GCF_030144855.1 Hypanus sabinus
ACAGAGTGAATCTCCCTCCACATCGTCCCATCAAACACTCCCGGGGGTCAGACACAGAGTGATTATTCCTCTACACCGTCCCATCACACTCTCCCGGGGTCAGAAACAGAGTGATTATTACTCGACACGATCCCATCACACAATCCCGTGGTCAGGCACAGAGAGATTATTCCTCTACACGGTCCCATCAAACACTCCCGGGGTCAGACACAGAGTGAATCTCCATCCGCACCGTCCAATCACACACTCCCGTGGTCAGACACAGAGTGATTATTCCTCTACACGGTCCCATCAAACACTCCCGGGATCAGACACAGAGTGAATCTCCCTCCACACCGTCCCATCACTCACTCCCGGGGTCAGACACAGAGTGAATCTCCCTCTACATCGTCCCATCAAACACTCCCGGCGTCAGACACAAAGTGAATCTCCCTCCACACCGTCCCATCACACACTACTAGGGTCAGACACAGAGTGAATCTCCCTCCAGACAGTCCCATCAAACACTCCCGGGGGTCAGACACAGAGTGATTATTCCTCTACACCGTCCCATCACATACTCCCGGGGTCAGACTCTGAGTGAATCTCCCTCTACATCGTCCCATCAAACACTCCCGGGGGTCAGACACAGAGTGATTATCCTCTACACGGTCCCATCAACACTCCCGGGGTCAGACTCGGAGTGATTATTCCTCTACACAGTCCCATCAAACACCCCCGGGGTCAAACACAGAGTGAATCTCCCTCCACACCGTACCATCGTACACTCACGGGGTCAGATATAGAGTGAATCTCCCTCCACATCGTTCCATCACACACTCCCGGCGTCAGACACAGAGTGAATCTCCTTCCACACAGTCCCATCACACACTACTAGGGTCAGACACAGAGTGAATCTGTCTCCACATCGTCCCATCAAACACTCCCGTGGGTCAGACACAGAGTGATTATTCCTCTACACGGTCCCATCAAACACTCCCGGGGGACAGACACAGAGTGATTATTCCTCTAAACGGTCCCATCAACACTCCCGGGGGTCAGACACAGAGTGAATCTCACTCTACGCCGCCCATTACACACTCCCGGGGTCAGACACAGAGTGAATCTCCCTCCAGACCGTCCCATCACACACTCCCGTGGTCAGACACAGAGTGATTATTCCTCTACACTGTCCCATCAACATTCCCGGGGGTGAGACACAGTGATTATTCCTCTACACGGTCCCATCAAACACTCCCGGGGGTCAGACACAGAGTGACTTTCCCTCCACAACGTCCCATCATACTTTCACGGGATCAGACACAGAGTGTATCTCCCTCCACACCGTCCCATCACACTCTCCCGGTGTCACACACAGAGTGATTATTCATCTACACGAACCCATCACACAATCCCGGGGTCAGACACGGAGTGAATCTCACTCTACACCGCCCATTACACACTCCCGGGGTGAGACAGAGTGAATCTCCCTCCAGACCGTCACATCACACACTCCCGTGGTCAGACACAGAGTGATTATTCCTCTACACTGTCCCATCAACATACCCGGGGGTGAGACACAGTGATTATTCCTCTACACGGTCCCATCAAACACTCCCGGTGGTCAGACACAGAGTGTATCTCCCTCCACACCGTCCCATCACACTCTCCCGGGGTCAGACACAGAGTGAATCTCACTCTACACCGCCCATTACACACTCCCGGGGTCAGACACAGAGTGAATCTCCCTCCACACCGTCCCATCACACACTCGCGGTGTCACACACAGAGTAATTATTCCTCTACACGAACCCATCACTCACTCCCGGGGTCAGACACAGAGTGAATCTCCCTCCACACCGTCCCATCACACACATCCGGTGGCAGACGCAGAGTGAATCTCCTTCCTACCCGTCCCATCACACTCCCCCGAGTTCAGACACAGACTGAATCTCCCTCCTCACCGTCCCATCACACACTCCCGGGGTCAGACACAGAGTGATTATTCCTCTACACTGTCCCATCAAACACTCCCGGGGTCAGACAAAGAGTGATTATGCCTCTACACGGTCCCATCAAGCACTCCCGGGGTCAGACACAGAGTGATTATTCCTCTACACGGTCCCATCAAACACTCCCGGGGTCAGACAAAGAGTGATTATGCCTCTACACGGTCCCATCAAGCACTCCCGGGGCCAGATACAGAGAGACTATTCCTCTACACTGTCCCATCAAGCACTCCCGGGGTCAGAAACAGAGTGATTATTCCTCTGCACGGTCCCATCAAACACCCCCGGGGTCAGACAGATAGTGAATCTAACTCCACACCGTCCCATCGTACACTCCCGGGGCAGACACAGAGTGATTATTCCTCTACACGGTCGCATCAAACACTCCCAGTGTCTGACACAGAGTGAATCTCCCTCTACACCGCCCATCACACACTCCCGAGGTCAGACAATGAGTGAATCTCCCTCAACACCGTCCCATCGTACACTCCCGGGGTCAGACACAGAGTGATTGTTCCTCTACACGGTCCCATCAAGCACTCCTGGGGTCAGACACAGAGTGAATCTCCCTCCACACCGCCCCATCACACACTCCCTTGGTCAGACACAGAGTGATTATCCCTCTACACGGTCCCATCAAACAATCCCGCGGTCAGACAGAGAGTGAATCTCCATCCACACCGTCCCATCACACACTCCCGGGGTCAGGCTCAGAGTGAATCTCCCTCCACACCGTCCCATCACACACTCCCGGGGTCAGACACAGAGTGATTACTCCTCTACACGGTCCCATCAAAGACTCCCGGGATCAGACACAGAGTGAATCTCCCTCCAGACCGTCCCATCACACTCTCCCGTGGTCAGACACAGAGTGATTATTCCTCTGCACGGTCCCATCAAACACTCCCGGGGGTCAGACACTGAGTGATTATTCCTCTACACGGTCCCATCAACACTCCCGGGGGTCAGACGCAGAGTGATTACTCCTCTACACGGTCCCATCAAACACTCCCGGGGGTCAGACACAGAGTGACTTTCCCTCCACAACGTCCCATCATACTCTCCCGGGGTCAGACACAGAGTGAATCTCCCTCCAGACAGTCCCATCAAACAGTCCCGGGGGTCAGACACAGAGTGATTATTCCTCTACACCGTCCCATCACATACTCCCGGGGTCAGACTCTGAGTGAATCTCCCTCCTCATCGTCCCATCAAACACTCCCGGGGGTCAGACACAGAGTGATTATCCTCTACACGGTCCCATCATACACTCCCGGGGGTCAGACACAGAGTGATTATTCCTCTACACGGTCCCATCAACACTCCCGGGGTCAGACTCGGAGTGATTATTCCTCTACACAGTCCCATCAAACAACCCCGGGGTCAAACACAGAGTGAATCTCCCTCCACACCGTACCATCGTACACTCACGGGGTCAGATATAGAGTGAATCTCCCTCCACATCGTTCCATCACACACTCCCGGCGTCAGACACAGAGTGAATCTCCTTCCACACCGTCCCATCACACACTACTAGGGTCAGACACAGAGTGAATCTGTCTCCACATCGTCCCATCAAACACTCCCGTGGGTCAGACACAGAGTGATTATTCCTCTACACGGTCCCATCAAACACTCCCGGGGGACAGACACAGAGTGATTATTCCTCTAAACGGTCCCATCAACACTCCCGGGGGTCAGACACAGAGTGATTATTTCTCTACACGGTCCCATCAAACACTCCCGGGGTCAGACACAGAGTGAATCTCACTCTACGCCGCCCATTACACACTTCCGGGGTCAGACACAGAGTGAATCTCACTCCAGACCGTCCCATCACACACTCCCGTGGTCAGACACAGAGTGATTATTCCTCTACACTGTCCCATCAACATTCCCGGGGGTGAGACACAGAGTGATTATTCCTCTACACGGTCCCATCAAACACTCCCGGGGGTCAGACACAGAGTGACTTTCCCTCCACAACGTCCCATCATACTCTCCCGGGATCAGACAGAGAGAGTATCTCCCTCCACACCGTCCCATCACACTCTCCCGGTGTCACACACAGAGTGATTATTCCTCTACACGAACCCATCACACAATCCCGGGGTCAGACACGGAGAGATTATTCCTCTACACGGTCCCATCAACACTCCCGGGGTCAGACACGGAGTGATTATTCCTCTACACAGTCCCATCAAACACCCCCGGGGTCAGACACAGTGAATCTCCCTCCACACCGTCCCATCGTACACTCACGGGGTCAGATATAGAGTGAATCTCCCTCCACATCGTCCCATCACACACTCCCGGCGTCAGACACAGAGTGAATCTCCTTCCACACCGTCCCATCACACACTACTAGGTTCAGACACAGAGTGAATCTCCCTCCACATCGTCCCATCAAACACTCCCTGGGGTCAGACACAGAGTGATTATTCCTCTACACGGTCCCACCAAACACTCCCGGGGGTCAGACACAGAGTGAATCTCCCTCCACACCGTCCTATGACACTCTCCCGGGGTCAGACACAGAGTGAATCTCACTCTACACCGCCCATTACACACTCCCGGGGTGAGACAGAGTGAATCTCCCTCCAGACCGTCCCATCACACACTCCCGTGGTCAGACACAGAGTGATTATTCCTCTACACTGTCCCATCAACATACCCGGGGGTGAGACACAGAGTGATTATTCCTCTACACGGTCCCATCAAACACTCCCGGGGGTCAGACACAGAGTGTATCTCCCTCCACACCGTCCCATCACACTCTCCCGGGGTCAGACACAGAGTGAATCTCACTTTACACCGCCCATTACACACTCCCGGGGTCAGACACAGAGTGAATCTCCCTCCACACCGTCCCATCACACACTCGCGGTGTCACACACAGAGTGATTATTCCTCTACACGAACCCATCACTCAATCCCGGGGTCAGACACAGAGTGAATCTCCCTCCACACCGTCCCATCACACACATCCGGTGGCAGACGCAGAGTGAATCTCCTTCCTACCCGTCCCATCACACTCCCCCGAGTTCAGACACAGACTGAATCTCCCTCCACACCGTCCCATCACACACTCCCGGGGTCAGACACAGAGTGATTATTCATCTACACGGTCGCATCACACACTCCCGAGGTCAGACAAAGAGTGAATCTCCCTCCACACCGTGTCATCAGACGCTCACGGTGTCAGACCTAGAGTGATTATTCCTCTACACGGTCCCATCAAACAATCCCTGGGTCAGACAAAAAGTGAATCTCCCCCCACACCGTCCCATCACACACTCCCGGGGTCAGACACAGAGTGATTATTCCTCTACACGGTCCCATCAAACACTCCCGGGGACAGACACAGAGTGAATCTCCCTCCACACCGTCCCATCACACACTCCCGTGGTCAGACACAGAGAGATTATTCCTCTACACGGTCCCATCAAACACTCCCGGGGTCAGACACAGAGTGAATCTCCATCCGCACCGTCCCATCAAACACTCCCGGGGTCAGACACAGAGTGATTATTCCTCTACACGGTCCCATCAAACACTCCCGGGATCAGACACAGAGTGAATCTCCCTCCACACCGTCCCATCACTCACTCCCGGGGTCAGACACAGAGTGTTTCTCCCTCCACACCGTCCCATCACACACTACTAGGGTCAGACACAGAGTGAATCTCCCTCCAGACAGTCCCATCAAACACTCCCGGGGGTCAGACACAGAGGGATTATTCCTCTACACCGTCCCATCACATACTCCCGGGCTCAGGCTCTGAGTGAATCTCCCTCCACATCGTCTGATCAAACACTCCCGGGGGTCAGACACAGAGTGATTATTCCTCTACACGGGTCCATCATACACTCCCGGGGGTCAGACACAGTGATTATTCCTCTACACGGTCCCATCAACACTCCCGGGGTCAGACTCGGAGTGATTATTCCTCTACACAGTCCCATCAAACACCCCCGGGGTCAAACACAGAGTGAATCTCCCTCCACACCGTCCCATCGTACACTCACGGGGTCAGATATAGAGTGAATCTCCCTCCACATCGTCCCATCACACACTCCCGGCGTCAGACACAGAGTGAATCTCCTTCCACACCGTCCCATCACACACTACTAGGGTCAGACACAGAGTGAATCTCCCTCCACATCGTCCCATCAAACACTCCCGGGGGTCAGACACAGAGTGATTAATCCTCTACACGGTCCCATCAAACACTCCCGGGGGTCAGACACAGAGTGATTATTCCTCTAAACGGTCCCATCAACACTCCCGGGGGTCAGACACAGAGTGATTATTTCTCTACACGGTCCCATCAAACACTCCCGGGGTCAGACACAGAGTGAATCTCACTCTACGCCGCCCATTACACACTTCCGGGGTCAGACACAGAGTGAATCTCCCTCCAGACCGTCCCATCACACACTCCCGTGGTCAGACACAGAGTGATTATTCCTCTACACTGTCCCATCAACATTCCCGGGGGTGAGACACAGAGTGATTATTCCTCTACACGGTCCCATCAAACACTCCCGGGGTTCAGACACAGAGTGACTTTCCCTCCACAACGTCCCATCATACTCTCCCGGGATCAGACAGAGAGAGTATCTCCCTCCACACCGTCCCATCACACTCTCCCGGTGTCACACACAGAGTGATTATTCCTCTACACGAACCCATCACACAATCCCGGGGTCAGACACGGAGAGATTATTCCTCTACACGGTCCCATCAACACTCCCGGGGTCAGACACGGAGTGATTATTCCTCTACACAGTCCCATCAAACACCCCCGGGGTCAGACACAGTGAATCTCCCTCCACACCGTCCCATCGTACACTCACGGGGTCAGATATAGAGTGAATCTCCCTCCACATCGTCCCATCACACACTCCCGGCGTCAGACACAGAGTGAATCTCCTTCCACACCGTCCCATCACACACTACTAGGTTCAGACACAGAGTGAATCTCCCTCCACATCGTCCCATCAAACACTCCCTGGGGTCAGACACAGAGTGATTATTCCTCTACACGGTCCCACCAAACACTCCCGGGGGTCAGACACAGAGTGAATCTCCCTCCACACCGTCCTATGACACTCTCCCGGGGTCAGACACAGAGTGAATCTCACTCTACACCGCCCATTACACACTCCCGGGGTGAGACAGAGTGAATCTCCCTCCAGACCGTCCCATCACACACTCCCGTGGTCAGACACAGAGTGATTATTCCTCTACACTGTCCCATCAACATACCCGGGGGTGAGACACAGAGTGATTATTCCTCTACACGGTCCCATCAAACACTCCCGGGGGTCAGACACAGAGTGTATCTCCCTCCACACCGTCCCATCACACTCTCCCGGGGTCAGACACAGAGTGAATCTCACTTTACACCGCCCATTACACACTCCCGGGGTCAGACACAGAGTGAATCTCCCTCCACACCGTCCCATCACACACTCGCGGTGTCACACACAGAGTGATTATTCCTCTACACGAACCCATCACTCAATCCCGGGGTCAGACACAGAGTGAATCTCCCTCCACACCGTCCCATCACACACATCCGGTGGCAGACGCAGAGTGAATCTCCTTCCTACCCGTCCCATCACACTCCCCCGAGTTCAGACACAGACTGAATCTCCCTCCACACCGTCCCATCACACACTCCCGGGGTCAGACACAGAGTGATTATTCATCTACACGGTCGCATCACACACTCCCGAGGTCAGACAAAGAGTGAATCTCCCTCCACACCGTGTCATCAGACGCTCACGGTGTCAGACCTAGAGTGATTATTCCTCTACACGGTCCCATCAAACAATCCCTGGGTCAGACAAAAAGTGAATCTCCCCCCACACCGTCCCATCACACACTCCCGGGGTCAGACACAGAGTGATTATTCCTCTACACGGTCCCATCAAACACTCCCGGGGACAGACACAGAGTGAATCTCCCTCCACACCGTCCCATCACACACTCCCGTGGTCAGACACAGAGAGATTATTCCTCTACACGGTCCCATCAAACACTCCCGGGGTCAGACACAGAGTGAATCTCCATCCGCACCGTCCCATCAAACACTCCCGGGGTCAGACACAGAGTGATTATTCCTCTACACGGTCCCATCAAACACTCCCGGGATCAGACACAGAGTGAATCTCCCTCCACACCGTCCCATCACTCACTCCCGGGGTCAGACACAGAGTGTTTCTCCCTCCACACCGTCCCATCACACACTACTAGGGTCAGACACAGAGTGAATCTCCCTCCAGACAGTCCCATCAAACACTCCCGGGGGTCAGACACAGAGGGATTATTCCTCTACACCGTCCCATCACATACTCCCGGGCTCAGGCTCTGAGTGAATCTCCCTCCACATCGTCTGATCAAACACTCCCGGGGGTCAGACACAGAGTGATTATTCCTCTACACGGTTCCATCATACACTCCCGGGGGTCAGACACAGTGATTATTCCTCTACACGGTCCCATCAACACTCCCGGGGTCAGACTCGGAGTGATTATTCCTCTACACAGTCCCATCAAACACCCCCGGGGTCAAACACAGAGTGAATCTCCCTCCACACCGTCCCATCGTACACTCACGGGGTCAGATATAGAGTGAATCTCCCTCCACATCGTCCCATCACACACTCCCGGCGTCAGACACAGAGTGAATCTCCTTCCACACCGTCCCATCACACACTACTAGGGTCAGACACAGAGTGAATCTCCCTCCACATCGTCCCATCAAACACTCCCGGGGGTCAGACACAGAGTGATTAATCCTCTACACGGTCCCATCAAACACTCCCGGGGGTCAGACACAGAGTGATTATTCCTCTAAACGGTCCCATCAACACTCCCGGGGGTCAGACACAGAGTGATTATTTCTCTACACGGTCCCATCAAACACTCCCGGGGTCAGACACAGAGTGAATCTCACTCTACGCCGCCCATTACACACTTCCGGGGTCAGACACAGAGTGAATCTCCCTCCAGACCGTCCCATCACACACTCCCGTGGTCAGACACAGAGTGATTATTCCTCTACACTGTCCCATCAACATTCCCGGGGGTGAGACACAGAGTGATTATTCCTCTACACGGTCCCATCAAACACTCCCGGGGGTCAGACACAGAGTGACTTTCCCTCCACAACGTCCCATCATACTCTCCCGGGATCAGACAGAGAGAGTATCTCCCTCCACACCGTCCCATCACACTCTCCCGGTGTCACACACAGAGTGATTATTCCTCTACACGAACCCATCACACAATCCCGGGGTCAGACACGGAGAGATTATTCCTCTACACGGTCCCATCAACACTCCCGGGGTCAGACACGGAGTGATTATTCCTCTACACAGTCCCATCAAACACCCCCGGGGTCAGACACAGTGAATCTCCCTCCACACCGTCCCATCGTACACTCACGGGGTCAGATATAGAGTGAATCTCCCTCCACATCGTCCCATCACACACTCCCGGCGTCAGACACAGAGTGAATCTCCTTCCACACCGTCCCATCACACACTACTAGGTTCAGACACAGAGTGAATCTCCCTCCACATCGTCCCATCAAACACTCCCTGGGGTCAGACACAGAGTGATTATTCCTCTACACGGTCCCACCAAACACTCCCGGGGGTCAGACACAGAGTGAATCTCCCTCCACACCGTCCTATGACACTCTCCCGGGGTCAGACACAGAGTGAATCTCACTCTACACCGCCCATTACACACTCCCGGGGTGAGACAGAGTGAATCTCCCTCCAGACCGTCCCATCACACACTCCCGTGGTCAGACACAGAGTGATTATTCCTCTACACTGTCCCATCAACATACCCGGGGGTGAGACACAGAGTGATTATTCCTCTACACGGTCCCATCAAACACTCCCGGGGGTCAGACACAGAGTGTATCTCCCTCCACACCGTCCCATCACACTCTCCCGGGGTCAGACACAGAGTGAATCTCACTTTACACCGCCCATTACACACTCCCGGGGTCAGACACAGAGTGAATCTCCCTCCACACCGTCCCATCACACACTCGCGGTGTCACACACAGAGTGATTATTCCTCTACACGAACCCATCACTCAATCCCGGGGTCAGACACAGAGTGAATCTCCCTCCACACCGTCCCATCACACACATCCGGTGGCAGACGCAGAGTGAATCTCCTTCCTACCCGTCCCATCACACTCCCCCGAGTTCAGACACAGACTGAATCTCCCTCCACACCGTCCCATCACACACTCCCGGGGTCAGACACAGAGTGATTATTCATCTACACGGTCGCATCACACACTCCCGAGGTCAGACAAAGAGTGAATCTCCCTCCACACCGTGTCATCAGACGCTCACGGTGTCAGACCTAGAGTGATTATTCCTCTACACGGTCCCATCAAACAATCCCTGGGTCAGACAAAAAGTGAATCTCCCCCCACACCGTCCCATCACACACTCCCGGGGTCAGACACAGAGTGATTATTCCTCTACACGGTCCCATCAAACACTCCCGGGGACAGACACAGAGTGAATCTCCCTCCACACCGTCCCATCACACACTCCCGTGGTCAGACACAGAGAGATTATTCCTCTACACGGTCCCATCAAACACTCCCGGGGTCAGACACAGAGTGAATCTCCATCCGCACCGTCCCATCAAACACTCCCGGGGTCAGACACAGAGTGATTATTCCTCTACACGGTCCCATCAAACACTCCCGGGATCAGACACAGAGTGAATCTCCCTCCACACCGTCCCATCACTCACTCCCGGGGTCAGACACAGAGTGTTTCTCCCTCCACACCGTCCCATCACACACTACTAGGGTCAGACACAGAGTGAATCTCCCTCCAGACAGTCCCATCAAACACTCCCGGGGGTCAGACACAGAGGGATTATTCCTCTACACCGTCCCATCACATACTCCCGGGCTCAGGCTCTGAGTGAATCTCCCTCCACATCGTCTGATCAAACACTCCCGGGGGTCAGACACAGAGTGATTATTCCTCTACACGGTTCCATCATACACTCCCGGGGGTCAGACACAGTGATTATTCCTCTACACGGTCCCATCAACACTCCCGGGGTCAGACTCGGAGTGATTATTCCTCTACACAGTCCCATCAAACACCCCCGGGGTCAAACACAGAGTGAATCTCCCTCCACACCGTCCCATCGTACACTCACGGGGTCAGATATAGAGTGAATCTCCCTCCACATCGTCCCATCACACACTCCCGGCGTCAGACACAGAGTGAATCTCCATCCACACCGTCCCATCACACACTACTAGGGTCAGACACAGAGTGAATCTCCCTCCACATCGTCCCATCAAACACTCCCGGGGGTCAGACACAGAGTGATTAATCCTCTACACGGTCCCATCAAACACTCCCGGGGGTCAGACACAGAGTGATTATTCCTCTAAACGGTCCCATCAACACTCCCGGGGGTCAGACACAGAGTGATTATTTCTCTACACGGTCCCATCAAACACTCCCGGGGTCAGACACAGAGTGAATCTCACTCTACGCCGCCCATTCCACACTCCCGGGGTCAGACACAGAGTGAATCTCCCTCCAGACCGTCCCATCACATACACCCGTGGTCAGACACAGAGTGATTATTCCTCTACACAGTCCCATCAAAATTCCCGGGGGTGAGACACAGAGTGATTATTCCTCTACACGGTCCCATCAAACACTCCCGGGGGTCAGACACAGAGTGACTTTCCCTCCACAACGTCCCATCATACTCTCCCGGGGTCAGACGCAGAGTGAATCTCCCTCCACACCGTCCCATCACACACATCCGGTGGCAGACGCAGAGTGAATCTCCCTCCTACCCGTCCCATCACACTCCCCCGAGTTCAGACACAGACTGAATCTCCCTCCACACCGTCCCATCACACACTCCCGGGGTCAGACACAGAGTGATTATTCCTCTATACGGTCCCGTCATACACTCCCGGGGATCAGACACAGAGTGAATCCCCCTCCACACCGTCCCATCGTACACTCACTGGGTCAGATATAGAGTGAATCTCCCTCCACATCGTCCCATCACACACTCCCGGCGTCAGACACAGAGTGAATCTCCTTCCACACCGTCCCATCACACACTACTAGGGTCAGACACAGAGTGAATCTCCCTCCACATCGTCCCATCAAACACTCCCGGGGGTCAGACACAGAGTGATTATTCCTCTACACCGTCCCATCACACTCTCCCGGGGTCAGAAACAGAGTGATTATTACTCGACACGATCCCATCACACAATCCCTTGGTCAGGCACAGAGAGATTATTCCTCTACACGGTCCCATCAAACACTCCCGGGGTCAGACACAGAGTGAATCTCCATCCGCACCGTCCAATCACACACTCCCGTGGTCAGACACAGAGTGATTATTCCTCTACACGGTCCCATCAAACACTCCCGGGATCAGACACAGAGTGAATCTCCCTCCACACCGTCCCATCACTCACTCCCGGGGTCAGACACAGAGTGAATCTCCCTCTACATCGTCCCATCACACACTCCCGGCGTCAGACACAAAGTGAATCTCCCTCCACACAGTCCCATCACACACTACTAGGGTCAGACACAGAGTGAATCTCCCTCCAGACAGTCCCATCAAACACTCCCGGGGGTCAGACACAGAGTGATTATTCCTCTACACCGTCCCATCACATACTCCCGGGGTCAGACTCTGAGTGAATCTCCCTCTACATCGTCCCATCAAACACTCCCGGGGGTCAGACACAGAGTGATTATCCTCTACACGGTCCCATCATACACTCCCGGGGGTCAGACACAGAGTGATTATTCCTCTACACGGTCCCATCAACACTCCCGGGGTCAGACTCGGAGTGATTATTCCTCTACACAGTCCCATCAAACACCCCCGGGGTCAAACACAGAGTGAATCTCCCTCCACACCGTACCATCGTACACTCACGGGGTCAGATATAGAGTGAATCTCCCTCCACATCGTTCCATCACACACTCCCGGCGTCAGACACAGAGTGAATCTCCTTCCACACCGTCCCATCACACACTACTAGGGTCAGACACAGAGTGAATCTGTCTCCACATCGTCCCATCAAACACTCCCGTGGGTCAGACACAGAGTGATTATTCCTCTACACGGTCCCATCAAACACTCCCGGGGGACAGACACAGAGTGATTATTCCTCTAAACGGTCCCATCAACACTCCCGGGGGTCAGACACAGAGTGATTATTTCTCTACACGGTCCCATCAAACACTCCCGTCGTCAGACACAGAGTGAATCTCACTCTACGCCGCCCATTACACACTCCCGGGGTCAGACACAGAGTGAATCTCCCTCCAGACCGTCCCATCACACACTCCCGTGGTCAGACACAGAGTGATTATTCCTCTACACTGTCCCATCAACATTCCGGGGGGTGAGACACAGAGTGATTATTCCTCTACACGGTCCCATCAAACACTCCCGGGGGTCAGACACAGAGTGACTTTCCCTCCACAACGTCCCATCATACTTTCACGGGATCAGACACAGAGTGTATCTCCCTCCACACCGTCCCATCACACTCTCCCGGTGTCACACACAGAGTGATTATTCATCTACACGAACCCATCACACAATCCCGGGGTCAGACACGGAGTGATTATTCCTCTACACGGTCCCCTCAACACTCCCGGGGTCAGACACAGAGTGATTATTTCTCCACACGGTCCCATCAAACACTCCCGGGGGTCAGCCACAGAGTGAATCTCCCTCCACACCGTCCTATTACACTCTCCCGGGTTCAGACACAGAGTGAATCTCACTCTACACCGCCCATTACACACTCCCGGGGTGAGACAGAGTGAATCTCCCTCCAGACCGTCCCATCACACACTCCCGTGGTCAGACACAGAGTGATTATTCCTCTACACTGTCCCATCAACATACCCGGGGGTGAGACACAGTGATTATTCCTCTACACGGTCCCATCAAACACTCCCGGTGGTCAGACACAGAGTGTATCTCCCTCCACACCGTCCCATCACACTCTCCCGGGGTCAGACACAGAGTGAATCTCACTCTACACCGCCCATTACACACTCCCGGGGTCAGACACAGAGTGAATCTCCCTCCACACCGTCCCATCACACACTCGCGGTGTCACACACAGAGTAATTATTCCTCTACACGAACCCATCACTCAATCCCGGGGTCAGACACAGAGTGAATCTCCCTCCACACCGTCCCATCACACACATCCGGTGGCAGACGCAGAGTGAATCTCCTTCCTACCCGTCCCATCACACTCCCCCGAGATCAGACACAGACTGAATCTCCCTCCTCACCGTCCCATCACACACTCCCGGGGTCAGACACAGAGTGATTATTCCTCTACACTGTCCCATCAAACACTCCTGGGGTCAGACAAAGAGTGATTATGCCTCTACACGGTCCCATCAAGCACTCCCGGGGTCAGACACAGAGTGATTATTCCTCTACACGGTCCCATCAAACACTCCCGGGGTCAGACAAAGAGTGATTATGCCTCTACACGGTCCCATCAAGCACTCCCGGGGCCAGATACAGAGAGACTATTCCTCTACACTGTCCCATCAAGCACTCCCGGGGTCAGAAACAGAGTGATTATTCCTCTGCACGGTCCCATCAAACACCCTCGGGGTCAGACAGATAGTGAATCTAACTCCACACCGTCCCATCGTACACTCCCGGGGCAGACACAGAGTGATTATTCCTCTACACGGTCGCATCAAACACTCCCAGTGACTGACACAGAGTGAATCTCCCTCTACACCGCCCATCACACACTCCCGAGGTCAGACAATGAGTGAATCTCCCTCAACACCGTCCCATCGTACACTCCCGGGGTCAGACACAGAGTGATTGTTCCTCTACACGGTCCCATCAAGCACTCCTGGGGTCAGACACAGAGTGAATCTCCCTCCACACCGCCCCATCACACACTCCCTTGGTCAGACACAGAGTGATTATCCCTATACACGGTCCCATCAAACACTCCCGCGGTCAGACAGAGAGTGAATCTCCATCCACACCGCCCCATCACACACTCCCGGGGTCAGGCTCAGAGTGAATCTCCCTCCACACCGTCCCATCACACACTCCCGGGGTCAGACACAGAGTGATTACTCCTCTACACGGTCCCATCAAAGACTCCCGGGGTCAGACACAGAGTGAATCTCCCTCCAGACCGTCCATTACACTCTCCCGTGGTCAGACACAGAGTGATTATTCCTCTGCACGGTCCCATCAAACACTCCCGGGGGTCAGACACTGAGTGATTATTCCTCTACACGGTCCCATCAACACTCCCGGGGGTCAGACGCAGAGTGATTATTCCTCTACACGGTCCCATCAAACACTCCCGGGGGTCAGACACAGAGTGACTTTCCCTCCACAACGTCCCATCATACTCTCCCGGGGTCAGACACAGAGTGAATCTCCCTCCAGACAGTCCCATCAAACAGTCCCGGGGGTCAGACACAGAGTGATTATTCCTCTACACCGTCCCATCACATACTCCCGGGGTCAGACTCTGAGTGAATCTCCCTCCTCATCGTCCCATCAAACACTCCCGGGGGTCGGACACAGAGTGATTATCCTCTACACGGTCCCATCATACACTCCCGGGGGTCAGACACAGAGTGATTATTCCTCTACACGGTCCCATCAACACTCCCGGGGTCAGACTCGGAGTGATTATTCCTCTACACAGTCCCATCAAACAACCCCGGGGTCAAACACAGAGTGAATCTCCCTCCACACCGTACCATCGTACACTCACGGGGTCAGATATAGAGTGAATCTCCCTCCACATCGTTCCATCACACACTCCCGGCGTCAGACACAGAGTGAATCTCCTTCCACCCCGTCCCATCACACACTACTAGGGTCAGACACAGAGTGAATCTGTCTCCACATCGTCCCATCAAACACTCCCGTGGGTCAGACACAGAGTGATTATTCCTCTACACGGTCCCATCAAACACTCCCGGGAGACAGACACAGAGTGATTATTCCTCTAAACGGTCCCATCAACACTCCCGGGGGTCAGACACAGAGTGATTATTTCTCTACACGGTCCCATCAAACACTCCCGGGGTCAGACACAGAGTGAATCTCACTCTACGCCGCCCATTACACACTTCCGGGGTCAGACACAGAGTGAATCTCCCTCCAGACCGTCCCATCACACACTCCCGTGGTCAGACACAGAGTGATTATTCCTCTACACTGTCCCATCAACATTCCCGGGGGTGAGACACAGAGTGATTATTCCTCTACACGGTCCCATCAAACACTCCCGGGGGTCAGACACAGAGTGACTTTCCCTCCACAACGTCCCATCATACTCTCCCGGGATCAGACAGAGAGAGTATCTCCCTCCACACCGTCCCATCACACTCTCCCGGTGTCACACACAGAGTGATTATTCCTCTACACGAACCCATCACACAATCCCGGGGTCAGACACGGAGAGATTATTCCTCTACACGGTCCCATCAACACTCCCGGGGTCAGACACGGAGTGATTATTCCTCTACACAGTCCCATCAAACACCCCCGGGGTCAGACACAGTGAATCTCCCTCCACACCGTCCCATCGTACACTCACGGGGTCAGATATAGAGTGAATCTCCCTCCACATCGTCCCATCACACACTCCCGGCGTCAGACACAGAGTGAATCTCCTTCCACACCGTCCCATCACACACTACTAGGTTCAGACACAGAGTGAATCTCCCTCCACATCGTCCCATCAAACACTCCCTGGGGTCAGACACAGAGTGATTATTCCTCTACACGGTCCCATCAAACACTCCCGGGGGTCAGTCACAGAGTGATTATTCCTCTAAACGGTCCCATCAACACTCCCGGGTGTCAGACACAGAGTGATTATTTCTCCACACGGTCCCATCAAACACTCCCGGGGGACAGCCACAGAGTGAATCTCCCTCCACACCGTCCTATGACACTCTCCCGGGGTCAGACACAGAGTGAATCTCACTCTACACCGCCCATTACACACTCCCGGGGTGAGACAGAGTGAATCTCCCTCCAGACCGTCCCATCACACACTCCCGTGGTCAGACACAGAGTGATTATTCCTCTACACTGTCCCATCAACATACCCGGGGGTGAGACACAGAGTGATTATTCCTCTACACGGTCCCATCAAACACTCCCGGGGGTCAGACACAGAGTGTATCTCCCTCCACACCGTCCCATCACACTCTCCCGGGGTCAGACACAGAGTGAATCTCACTCTACACCGCCCATTACACACTCCCGGGGTCAGACACAGAGTGAATCTCCCTCCACACCGTCCCATCACACACTCGCGGTGTCACACACAGAGTGATTATTCCTCTACACGAACCCATCACTCAATCCCGGGGTCAGACACAGAGTGAATCTCCCTCCACACCGTCCCATCACACACATCCGGTGGCAGACGCAGAGTGAATCTCCTTCCTACCCGTCCCATCACACTCCCCCGAGTTCAGACACAGACTGAATCTCCCTCCACACCGTCCCATCACACACTCCCGGGGTCAGACACAGAGTGATTATTCCTCTACACGGTCCCATCAAACACTCCCGGGGTCAGACAAAGAGTGATTATGCCTCTACACGGTCCCATCAAGCACTCCCGGGGTCAGACACAGAGTGATTATTCCTCTACACGGTCCCATCAAACATTCCCGGGGTCAGACAAAGAGTGATTATGCCTCTACACGGTCCCATCAAGCACTCCCGGGGCCAGATACAGAGAGACTATTCCTCTACACTGTCCCATCAAGCACTCCCGGGGTCAGAAACAGAGTGATTATTCCTCTGCACGGTCCCATCAAACACCCCCGGGGTCAGACAGATAGTGAATCTAACTCCACACCGTCCCATCGTACACTCCCGGGGCAGACACAGAGTGATTATTCCTCTACACGGTCGCATTAAACACTCCCAGTGTCTGACACAGAGTGAATCTCCCTCTACACCGCCCATCACACACTCCCGAGGTCAGACAATGAGTGAATCTCCCTCAACACCGTCCCATCGTACACTCCCGGGGTCAGACACAGAGTGATTGTTCCTCTACACGGTCCCATCAAGCACTCCTGGGGTCAGACACAGAGTGAATCTCCCTCCACACCGCCCCATCACACACTCCCTTGGTCAGACACAGAGTGATTATCCCTCTACACGGTCCCATCAAACAATCCCGCGGTCAGACAGAGAGTGAATCTCCATCCACACCGTCCCATCACACACTCCCGGGGTCAGGCTCAGAGTGAATCTCCCTCCACACCGTCCCATCACACACTCCCGGGGTCAGACACAGAGTGATTACTCCTCTACACGGTCCCATCAAAGACTCCCGGGGTCAGACACAGAGTGAATCTCCCTCCAGACCGTCCCATCACACTCTCCCGTGGTCAGACACAGAGTGATTATTCCTCTGCACGGTCCCATCAAACACTCCCGGGGGTCAGACACTGAGTGATTATTCCTCTACACGGTCCCATCAACACTCCCGGGGGTCAGACGCAGAGTGATTATTCCTCTACACGGTCCCATCAAACACTCCCGGGGGTCAGACACAGAGTGACTTTCCCTCCACAACGTCCCATCATACTCTCCCGGGGTCAGACACAGAGTGAATCTCCCTCCAGACAGTCCCATCAAACAGTCCCGGGGGTCAGACACAGAGTGATTATTCCTCTACACCGTCCCATCACATACTCCCGGGGTCAGACTCTGAGTGAATCTCCCTCCTCATCGTCCCATCAAACACTCCCGGGGGTCGGACACAGAGTGATTATCCTCTACACGGTCCCATCATACACTCCCGGGGGTCAGACACAGAGTGATTATTCCTCTACACGGTCCCATCAACACTCCCGGGGTCAGACTCGGAGTGATTATTCCTCTACACAGTCCCATCAAACAACCCCGGGGTCAAACACAGAGTGAATCTCCCTCCACACCGTACCATCGTACACTCACGGGGTCAGATATAGAGTGAATCTCCTTCCACATCGTTCCATCACACACTCCCGGCGTCAGACACAGAGTGAATCTCCTTCCACACCGTCCCATCACACACTACTAGGGTCAGACACAGAGTGAATCTGTCTCCACATCGTCCCATCAAACACTCCCGTGGGTCAGACACAGAGTGATTATTCCTCTACACGGTCCCATCAAACACTCCCGGGGGACAGACACAGAGTGATTATTCCTCTAAACGGTCCCATCAACACTCCCGGGGGTCAGACACAGAGTGATTATTTCTCTACACGGTCCCATCAAACACTCCCGGGGTCAGACACAGAGTGAATCTCACTCTACGCCGCCCATTACACACTTCCGGGGTCAGACACAGAGTGAATCTCCCTCCAGACCGTCCCATCACACACTCCCGTGGTCAGACACAGAGTGATTATTCCTCTACACTGTCCCATCAACATTCCCGGGGGTGAGACACAGAGTGATTATTCCTCTACACGGTCCCATCAAACACTCCCGGGGGTCAGACACAGAGTGACTTTCCCTCCACAACGTCCCATCATACTCTCCCGGGATCAGACAGAGAGAGTATCTCCCTCCACACCGTCCCATCACACTCTCCCGGTGTCACACACAGAGTGATTATTCCTCTACACGAACCCATCACACAATCCCGGGGTCAGACACGGAGAGATTATTCCTCTACACGGTCCCATCAACACTCCCGGGGTCAGACACGGAGTGATTATTCCTCTACACAGTCCCATCAAACACCCCCGGGGTCAGACACAGTGAATCTCCCTCCACACCGTCCCATCGTACACTCACGTGGTGAGATATAGAGTGAATCTCCCTCCACATCGTCCCATCACACACTCCCGGCGTCAGACACAGAGTGAATCTCCTTCCACACCGTCCCATCACACACTACTAGGTTCAGACACAGAGTGAATCTCCCTCCACATCGTCCCATCAAGCACTCCCTGGGGTCAGACACAGAGTGATTATTCCTCTACACGGTCCCATCAAACACTCCCGGGGGTCAGACACAGAGTGAATATTCCTCTAAACGGTCCCATCAACACCCCCGGGTGTCAGACACAGAGTGATTATTTCTCCACACGGTCCCATCAAACACTCCCGGGGGTCAGCCACAGAGTGAATCTCCCTCCACACCGTCCTATGACACTCTCCCGGGGTCAGACACAGAGTGAATCTCACTCTACACCGCCCATTACACACTCCCGGGGTGAGACAGAGTGAATCTCCCTCCAGACCGTCCCATCACACACTCCCGTGGTCAGACACAGAGTGATTATTCCTCTACACTGTCCCATCAACATACCCGGGGGTGAGACACAGAGTGATTATTCCTCTACACGGTCCCATCAAACACTCCCGGGGGTCAGACACAGAGTGTATCTCCCTCCACACCGTCCCATCACACTCTCCCGGGGTCAGACACAGAGTGAATCTCACTCTACACCGCCCATTACACACTCCCGGGGTCAGACACAGAGTGAATCTCCCTCCACACCGTCCCATCACACACTCGCGGTGTCACACACAGAGTGATTATTCCTCTACACGAACCCATCACTCAATCCCGGGGTCAGACACAGAGTGAATCTCCCTCCACACCGTCCCATCACACACATCCGGTGGCAGACGCAGAGTGAATCTCCTTCCTACCCGTCCCATCACACTCCCCCGATTTCAGACACAGACTGAATCTCCCTCCACACCGTCCCATCACACACTCCCGGGGTCAGACACAGAGTGATTATTCCTCTACACGGTCCCATCAAACACTCCCGGGGTCAGACAAAGAGTGATTATGCCTCTACACGGTCCCATCAAGCACTCCCGGGGTCAGACACAGAGTGATTATTCCTCTACACGGTCCCATCAAACACTCCCGGGGTCAGACAAAGAGTGATTATGCCTCTACACGGTCCCATCAAGCACTCCCTGGGCCAGATACAGAGAGACTATTCCTCTACACTGTCCCATCAAGCACTCCCGGGGTCAGACACAGAGTGATTATTCCTCTGCACGGACCCATCAAACACCCCCGGGGTCAGACACAGAGTGAATCTCCCTCTACACCGCCCATCACACACTCCCGAGGTCAGACAATGAGTGAATCTCCCTCCACACCGTCCCATCGTACACTCCCGGGGTCAGACACAGAGTGATTGTTCCTCTACACGGTCCCATCAAGCACTCCTGGGGTCAGACACAGAGTGAATCTCCCTCCACACCGCCCCATCACACACTCCCTTGGTCAGACACAGAGTGATTATTCCTCTACACGGTCCCATCAAACACTCCCGTGGTCAGACAGAGAGTGAATCTCCATCCACACCGTCCCATCACACACTCCCGGGATCAGACACAGAGTGATTACTCCTCTACACGGTCCCATCAAAGACTCCCGGGGTCAGACACAGAGTGAATCTCCCTCCAGACCGTCCCATCAAACTCTCCCGTGGTCAGACACAGAGTGATTATTCCTCTGCACGGTCCCATCAAACACTCCCGGGGGTCAGACACAGAGTGACTTTCCCTCCACAACGTCCCATCATACTCTCCCGGGGTCAGACACAGAGTGAATCTCCCTCCACACCGTGTCATCAGACGCTCACGGGGTCAGACCCAGAGTGATTATTCCTCTACACGGTCCCATCAAACAATCCCTGGGTCAGACAAAAAGTGAATCTCCCCCCACACCGTCCCATCACACACTCCCGGGGTCAGACACAGAGTGAATCTCCCTCCACAACGTCCCATCAACACTCCCGGGGTCAGACACAGAGTGAATCTCCCTCCACAACGTCCCATCAACACTCCCGGGGGTCAGACACAGAGTGACTTTCCCTCCACAACGTCCCATCATACTCTCCCGGGGTCAGACACAGCGAGAATCTCCCTCCACACCGTCCCATCACACACATCCGGTGTCAGTCACAGAGTGAATCTCCCTCGTACCCGTCCGATCACACTCTCCCGATTTCAGAAACAGACCGAATCTCCCTCCACACCGTCCCATCACACATTCCCGGGATCAGACATAGAGTGATTATTCCTCTACACGGTCCCATCAGAAACTCCCTGGGTCAGACACAGAGTGATTATGCCTCTACACGGTCCCATCAAACACTCCCGAGGTCAGACACAGAGTGATTATTTCTCTACACGGTCCCATCAAACACTCCCGGGGTCAGACGCGTAGCGATTATTCCTCTACACGGTCCGAACAAAGACTCCCTGGGTCAGACACAGAGTGATTATTACTCTGCACGGTCCCATCAAACACTCCCGGGGTCAGACACAGAGTGATTATGCCTGTACAGGGTCCCATCAAACACTCCCGGGGTCAGACACAGAGTGATTATTCCTCTACACGGTACCATCAAACACCCCCGTGGTCAGACACAGAGTGATTATTCCTCAACACGGTCCCATCAAACACTCCCGGGATCAGACACAGAGTGAATCTCCCTCCACACCGTCCCATCACTCACTCCCGGGGTCAGACACAGAGTGAATCTCCCTCTACATCGTCCCATCACGCACTCCCGGCGTCAGACACAAAGTGAATCTCCCTCCACACCGTCCCATCACACAGTACTAGGGTCAGACACAGAGTGAATCTCCCTCCAGACCGTCCCATCAAACACTCCCGGGGGTCAGACTCTGAGTGAATCTCCCTCCACATCGTCCCATCAAACACTCCCGGGGGTCAGACACAGAATGATTATTCCTCTACACGGTCCCATCATACACTCCCGGGGTTCAGACACAGAGTGATTATTCCTCTACACGGTCCCATCAACACTCCCGGGGTCAGACACGGAGAGATTATTCCTCTACACAGTCCCATCAAACACCCCCGGGGTCAAACACAGAGTGAATCTCCCTCCACACCGTCCCATCGTACACTCACGGGGTCAGATATAGAGTGAATCTCCCTCCACATCGTCCCATCACACACTCCCGGCGTCAGACACAGAGTGAATCTCCTTCCACACCGTCCCATCACACACTACCAGGGTCAGACACAGAGTGAATCTCCCTCCACATCGTCCCATCAAACACTCCCGGGGGTCAGACACAGAGTGATTATTCCTCTACACGGTCCCATCAAACACTCCCGGGGGTCAGACACAGAGTGATTATTCCTCTAAACGGTCCCATCAACACTCCCGGGGGTCAGACACAGAGTGATTATTTCTCTACACGGTCCCATCAAACACTCCCGGGGGTCAGACAGAGTGAATCTCACTCCAGACCGTCCCATCACATACTCCCGGGGTCAGACACAGAGTGAATCTCCCTCCACAAGGTCCCATCAAACACTCCCGGGGGTCAGACACAGAGTGATTATTCCTCTACACGGTCCCATCATACACTCCCGTGGGTCAGACACAGAGTGATTATTCCTCTACACAGTCCCATCAAACACCCCCGGGGCCAAACACAGAGTGAATCTCCCTCCACACCGTCCCATCGTACACCCACGGGGTCAGACATAGAGTGAATCTCCCTCCACATCGTCCCATCACACACTCCCGGCGTCAGACACAGAGTGAATCTCCTTCCTCACCGTCCCATCACACACTACTAGGGTCAGACACAGAGTGAATCTCGCTCAGACCGTCCCATCACATACTCCCGGGTTCAGACACAGAGTGAATCTCCCTCTACATCGTCCCATCAAACACTCCCGGGGGTCAGACACAGAGTGATTATTCCTCTGCACTGTCCCATCAAACACTCCCGGGGGTCAGACACAGAGTGAATATTCCTCTACACGGTCCCATCAACACTCCCGGGGGTCAGACACAGAGTGATTATTTCTCTACACGGTCCCATCAAACACTCCCTGGGGTCAGACACAGAGTGAATCTCCCTCCACACCGTCCCATCACACTCTCCCGGGGTCAGACACAGAGTGAATCTCCCTCCACATCGTCCCATCAAACACACCCGGGGGGTAGACACAGATTGATTATTCCACTACAAGGATCCATCAACACTCCCGGGGTCAGACACGGAGTGATTGTTCCTCTACACAGCCCCATCAAACACTCCCGGGGTCAGAGACAGAGTGATTATTCCTCTACACGGTACCATCAAACACCCACGTGGTCAGACACAGAGTGATTATTCCTCTACACCGTCCAATCAAACTCTCTCGGTTTCAGACACAGTGTGAATCTCCGTCCACACCGTCCCATCACACAGTCCCGTGGTCAGACACAGAGTGATTATTCATCTACACGGTCGCATCACACACTCCCGAGGTCAGACAAAGAGTGAATCTCCCTCCACACCGTCCCATCACTCACTCCCGGGGTCAGACACAGAGTGAATCTCCCTCTACATCGTCCCATCACGCACTCCCGGCGTCAGACACAAAGTGAATCTCCCTCCACACCGTCCCATCACACAGTACTAGGGTCAGACACAGAGTGAATCTCCCTCCAGACCGTCCCATCAAACACTCCCGGGGGTCAGACTCTGAGTGAATCTCCCTCCACATCGTCCCATCAAACACTCCCGGGGGTCAATCACAGAGTGATTATTCCTCTACACGGTCCCATCATACACTCCCGGGGTTCAGACACAGAGTGATTATTCCTCTACACGGTCCCATCAACACTCCCGGGGTCAGACACGGAGAGATTATTCCTCTACACAGTCCCATCAAACACCCCCGGGGTCAAACACAGAGTGAATCTCCCTCCACACCGTCCCATCGTACACTCACGGGGTCAGATATAGAGTGAATCTCCCTCCACATCGTCCCATCACACACTCCCGGCGTCAGACACAGAGTAAATCTCCTTCCACACCGTCCCATCACACACTACTAGGGTCAGACACAGAGTGAATCTCCCTCCACATCGTCCCATCAAACACTCCCGGGGGTCAGACACAGAGTGATTATTCCTCTACACGGTCCCATCAAACACTCCCGGGGGTCAGACACAGAGTGATTATTCCTCTAAACGGTCCCATCAACAATCCCGGGGGTCAGACACAGAGTGATTATTTCTCTACACGGTCCCATCAAACACTCCCGGGGGTCAGACAGAGTGAATCTCACTCCAGACCGTCCCATCAAACACTCCCGGGGGTCAGACACAGAGTGAATCTCCCTCCACACCGTCCCATCACACTCTCCCGGGGTCAGACACAGAGTGAATCTCCCTCCACATCGTCCCATCAAACACACCCGGGGGGTAGACACAGATTGATTATTCCACTACAAGGATCCATCAACACTCCCGGGGTCAGACACGGAGTGATTGTTCCTCTACACAGCCCCATCAAACACTCCCGGGGTCAGAGACAGAGTGATTATTCCTCTACACGGTACCATCAAACACCCACGTGGTCAGACACAGAGTGATTATTCCTCTACACCGTCCAATCAAACTCTCTCGGTTTCAGACACAGTGTGAATCTCCGTCCACACCGTCCCATCACACAGTCCCGTGGTCAGACACAGAGTGATTATTCATCTACACGGTCGCATCACACACTCCCGAGGTCAGACAAAGAGTGAATCTCCCTCCACACCGTCCCATCACTCACTCCCGGGGTCAGACACAGAGTGAATCTCCCTCTACATCGTCCCATCACGCACTCCCGGCGTCAGACACAAAGTGAATCTCCCTCCACACCGTCCCATCACACAGTACTAGGGTCAGACACAGAGTGAATCTCCCTCCAGACCGTCCCATCAAACACTCCCGGGGGTCAGACTCTGAGTGAATCTCCCTCCACATCGTCCCATCAAACACTCCCGGGGGTCAATCACAGAGTGATTATTCCTCTACACGGTCCCATCATACACTCCCGGGGTTCAGACACAGAGTGATTATTCCTCTACACGGTCCCATCAACACTCCCGGGGTCAGACACGGAGAGATTATTCCTCTACACAGTCCCATCAAACACCCCCGGGGTCAAACACAGAGTGAATCTCCCTCCACACCGTCCCATCGTACACTCACGGGGTCAGATATAGAGTGAATCTCCCTCCACATCGTCCCATCACACACTCCCGGCGTCAGACACAGAGTAAATCTCCTTCCACACCGTCCCATCACACACTACTAGGGTCAGACACAGAGTGAATCTCCCTCCACATCGTCCCATCAAACACTCCCGGGGGTCAGACACAGAGTGATTATTCCTCTACACGGTCCCATCAAACACTCCCGGGGGTCAGACACAGAGTGATTATTCCTCTAAACGGTCCCATCAACAATCCCGGGGGTCAGACACAGAGTGATTATTTCTCTACACGGTCCCATCAAACACTCCCGGGGGTCAGACACAGAGTGAATATTCCTCTACACGGTCCCATCAACACTCCCGGGGGTCAGACACAGAGTGATTATTTCTCTACACGGTCTCATCAAACACTCCCTGGGGTCAGACACAGAGTGAATCTCCCTCCACACCGTCCCATCACACTCTCCCGGGGTCAGACACAGAGTGAATCTCCCTCCACATCGTCCCATCAAACACACCCGGGGGGTAGACACAGATTGATTATTCCTCTACAAGGACCCATCAACACTCCCGGGGTCAGACACGGAGTGATTGTTCCTCTACACAGCCCCATCAAACACCCCCGGGGTCAGACACAGAGTGAATCTCCCTCCACACCGTCCCATCGTACACTCACGGGGTCAGACACAGAGTGAAACTCCCTCCACACCGTCCCATCACACACTACTAGGGTCAGACACAGAGTGAATCTCCCTCCAGACCGTCCCATCACATACTCCCGGGGTCAGACACAGAGTGAAACACCCTCCACATCGTCCCATCAACCACTCCCGGGGGATAGACACAGTGTGATTATTCCTCTACACGGTCTCAGCAAACACTCCCGGGGTCAAACGCGGAGCGATTATTCCTCTACACGGTCACAACAAAGACTCCCTGGGTCAGACACAGAGTGATTATTACTCTGCACGGTCCCATCAAACACTCCCGGGGTCAGAGACAGAGTGATTATTCCTCTACACGGTACCATCAAACACCCCCGTGGTCAGACACAGAGTGATTATTCCTCTACACCGTCCAATCAAACTCTCCCGGTTTCAGACACAGTGTGAATCTCCGTCCACACCGTCCCATCACACAGTCCCGTGGTCAGACACAGACTGATTATTCATCTACACGGTCGCATCACACACTCCCGAGGTCAGACAAAGAGTGAATCTCCCTCCACACCGTCCCATCACTCACTCCCGGGGTCAGACACAGAGTGAATCTCCCTCTACATCGTCCCATCACGCACTCCCGGCGTCAGACACAAAGTGAATCTCCCTCCACACCGTCCCATCACACAGTACTAGGGTCAGACACAGAGTGAATCTCCCTCCAGACCGTCCCATCAAACACTCCCGGGGGTCAGACTCTGAGTGAATCTCCCTCCACATCGTCCCATCAAACACTCCCGGGGGTCAGACACAGAGTGATTATTCCTCTACACGGTCCCAGCATACACTCCCGGGGTTCAGACACAGAGTGAAACACCCTCCACATCGTCCCATCAACCACTCCCGGGGGATAGACACAGTGTGATTATTCCTCTACACGGTCTCAGCAAACACTCCCGGGGTCAAACGCGGAGCGATTATTCCTCTACACGGTCACAACAAAGACTCCCTGGGTCAGACACAGAGTGATTATTACTCTGCACGGTCCCATCAAACACTCCCGGGGTCAGAGACAGAGTGATTATTCCTCTACACGGTACCATCAAACACCCCCGTGGTCAGACACAGAGTGATTATTCCTCTACACCGTCCAATCAAACTCTCCCGGTTTCAGACACAGTGTGAATCTCCGTCCACACCGTCCCATCACACAGTCCCGTGGTCAGACACAGACTGATTATTCATCTACACGGTCGCATCACACACTCCCGAGGTCAGACAAAGAGTGAATCTCCCTCCACACCGTCCCATCACTCACTCCCGGGGTCAGACACAGAGTGAATCTCCCTCTACATCGTCCCATCACGCACTCCCGGCGTCAGACACAAAGTGAATCTCCCTCCACACCGTCCCATCACACAGTACTAGGGTCAGACACAGAGTGAATCTCCCTCCAGACCGTCCCATCAAACACTCCCGGGGGTCAGACTCTGAGTGAATCTCCCTCCACATCGTCCCATCAAACACTCCCGGGGGTCAGACACAGAGTGATTATTCCTCTACACGGTCCCAGCATACACTCCCGGGGTTCAGACACAGAGTGATTATTCCTCTACACGGTCCCATCAACACTCCCGGGGTCAGACACGGAGAGATTATTCCTCTACACAGTCCCATCAAACACCCCCGGGGTCAAACACAGAGTGAATCTCCCTCCACACCGTCCCATCGTACTCTCACGGGGTCAGATATAGAGTGAATCTCCCTCCACATCGTCCCATCACACACTCCCGGCGTCAGACACAGAGTGAATCTCCTTCCACACCGTCCCATCACACACTACTAGGGTCAGACACAGAGTGAATCTCCCTCCACATCGTCCCATCAAACACTCCCGGGGGTCAGACACAGAGTGATTATTCCTCTACACGGTCCCATCAAACACTCCCGGGGGTCAGACACAGAGTGATTATTCCTCTAAACGGTCCCATCAACACTCCCGGGGGTCAGACACAGAGTGATTATTTCTCTACACGGTCGCATCAAACATTCCCGGGGGTCAGACACAGAGTGAATCTCACTCCAGACCGTCCCATCACATACTCCCGGGGTCAGACACAGAGTGAATCTCCCTCCACAAGGTCCCATCAAACACTCCCGGGGGTCAGACACAGAGTGATTATTCCTCTACACGGTCCCATCATACACTCCCGTGGGTCAGACACAGAGTGATTATTCCTCTACACAGTCCCATCTACACTCCCGGGGTCAGACACGGAGTGATTATTCCTCTACACAGTCCCATCAAACACCCCCGGGGTCAAACACAGAGTGAATCTCCCTCCACACCGTCCCATCGTACACCCACGGGGTCAGACATAGAGTGAATCTCCCTCCACATCGTCCCATCACACACTCCCGGCGTCAGACACAGAGTGAATCTCCTTCCACACCGTCCCATCACACACTACTAGGGTCAGACACAGAGTGAATCTCGCTCAGACCGTCCCATCACATACTCCCGGGGTCAGACACAGAGTGAATCTCCTCTACATCGTCCCATCAAACACTCCCGGGGGTCAGACACAGAGTGATTATTCCTCTGCACGGTCCCATCAAACACTCCCGGGGGTCAGACACAGAGTGATTATTTCTCTACACGGTCCCATCAAACACTCCCTGGGGTCAGACACAGAGTGAAACTCCCTCCACATCGTCCCATCAAACACACCCGGGGGGTAGACACAGATTGATTATTCCTCTACAAGGACCCATCAACACTCCCGGGGTCAGACACGGAGTGATTGTTCCTCTACACAGCCCCATCAAACACCCCCGGGGTCAGACACAGAGTGAATCTCCCTCCACACCGTCCCATCGTACACTCACGGGGTCAGACACAGAGTGAAACTCCCTCCACACCGTCCCATCACACACTACTAGGGTCAGACACAGAGTGAATCTCCCTCCAGACCGTCCCATCACATACTCCCGGGGTCAGACACAGAGTGAAACACCCTCCACATCGTCCCATCAACCACTCCCGGGGGATAGACACAGTGTGATTATTCCTCTACACGGTCCCATCAAACACTCCCGGGGTCAAACGCGGAGCGATTATTCCTCTACACGGTCCCAACAAAGACTCCCTGGGTCAGACACAGAGTGATTATTACTCTGCACGGTCCCATCAAACAGTCCCGGGGTCAGACACAGAGTGATTATGCCTGTACACGGTCCCATCAAACACTCCCGGGGTCAGAGACAGAGTGATTATTCCTCTACACGGTACCATCAAACACCCCCGTGGTCAGACACAGAGTGATTATTCCTCTACACCGTCCAATCAAACTCTCTCGGTTTCAGACACAGTGTGAATCTCCGTCCACACCGTCCCATCACACAGTCCCGTGGTCAGACACAGAGTGATTATTCATCTACACGGTCGCATCACACACTCCCGAGGTCAGACAAAGAGTGAATCTCCCTCCACACCGTGTCATCAGACGCTCACGGGGTCAGACCCAGAGTGATTATTCCTCTACACGGTCCCATCAAACAATCCCTGGGTCAGACAAAAAGTGAATCTCCCCCCACACCGTCCCATCACACACTCCCGGGGTCAGACACAGAGTGATTATTCCTCTACACGGTCCCATCAAACACACCCGGGGTCAGACACAGAGTGAATCTCCCTCCACACCGTCCCATCACACACTCCCGTGGTCAGACACAGAGAGATTATTCCTCTACAAGGACCCATCAACACTCCCGGGGTCAGACACGGAGTGATTGTTCCTCTACACAGCCCCATCAAACACCCCCGGGGTCAGACACAGAGTGAATCTCCCTCCACACCGTCCCATCGTACACTCACGGGGTCAGACACAGTGTGAAAATCCCTCCACACCGTCCCATCACACACTACTATGGTCAGACACAGAGTGAATCTCCCTCCAGACCGTCCCATCACATACTCCCGGGGTCAGACACAGAGTGAAACACCCTCCACATCGTCCCATCAACCACTCCCGTGGGATAGACACAGAGTGAATATTCCTCTACACGGTCCCATCAAACACTCCCGGGGTCAAACGCGGAGCGATTATTCCTCTACACGGTCCCAACAAAGACTCCCTGGGTCAGACACAGAGTGATTATTACTCTGCACGGTCCCATCAAACACTCCCGGGTTCAGACACAGAGTGATTATGCCTGTACACGGTCCCATCAAACACTCCCGGGGTCAGAGACAGAGTGATTATTCCTCTACACGGTACCATCAAACACCCCCGTGGTCAGACACAGAGTGATTATTCCTCTACACCGTCCAATCAAACACTCTCGGTTTCAGACACAGTGTGAATCTCCGTCCACACCGTCCCATCACACAGTCCCGTGGTCAGACACAGAGTGATTATTCATCTACACGGTCGCATCACACACTCCCGAGGTCAGACAAAGAGTGAATCTCCCTCCACACCGTACCATCGTACACTCACGGGGTCAGATATAGAGTGAATCTCCCTCCACATCGTTCCATCACACACTCCCGGCGTCAGACACAGAGTGAATCTCCTTCCACACCGTCCCATCACACACTACTAGGGTCAGACACAGAGTGAATCTGTCTCCACATCGTCCCATCAAACACTCCCGTGGGTCAGACACAGAGTGATTATTCCTCTACACGGTCCCATCAAACACTCCCGGTGGACAGACACAGAGTGATTATTCCTCTAAACGGTCCCATCAACACTCCCGGGGGTCAGACACAGAGTGATTATTTCTCTACACGGTCCCATCAAACACTCCCGGGGTCAGACACAGAGTGATTATTCCTCTACACGGTCCCATCATACACTCCCGTGGGTCAGACACAGAGTGATTATTCCTCTACACAGTCCCATCAAACACTCCCGTGGGTCAGACACAGAGTGAATCTCCCTCCACACCGTCCCATCACACTCTCCCGGGGTCAGACACAGAGTGAATATTCCTCTACACGGTCCCATCAAACACTCCCGGGGGTCAGACACAGAGTGATTATTCCTCTAAACGGTCCCATCAACAATCCCGGGGGTCAGACACAGAGTGATTATTTCTCTACACGGTCCCATCAAACACTCCCGGGGGTCAGACACAGAGTGAATATTCCTCTACACGGTCCCATCAACACTCCCGGGGGTCAGACACAGAGTGATTATTTCTCTACACGGTCTCATCAAACACTCCCTGGGGTCAGACACAGAGTGAATCTCCCTCCACACCGTCCCATCACACTCTCCCGGGGTCAGACACAGAGTGAATCTCCCTCCACATCGTCCCATCAAACACACCCGGGGGTAGACACAGATTGATTATTCCTCTACAAGGACCCATCAACACTCCCGGGGTCAGACACGGAGTGATTGTTCCTCTACACAGCCCCATCAAACACCCCGGGGTCAGACACAGAGTGAATCTCCCTCCACACCGTCCCATCGTACACTCACGGGGTCAGACACAGAGTGAAACTCCCTCCACACCGTCCCATCACACACTACTAGGGTCAGACACAGAGTGAATCTCCCTCCAGACCGTCCCATCACATACTCCCGGGGTCAGACACAGAGTGAAACACCCTCCACATCGTCCCATCAACCACTCCCGGGGGATAGACACAGTGTGATTATTCCTCTACACGGTCTCAGCAAACACTCCCGGGGTCAAACGCGGAGCGATTATTCCTCTACACGGTCACAACAAAGACTCCCTGGGTCAGACACAGAGTGATTATTACTCTGCACGGTCCCATCAAACATTCCCGGGGTCAGAGACAGAGTGATTATTCCTCTACACGGTACCATCAAACACCCCCGTGGTCAGACACAGAGTGATTATTCCTCTACACCGTCCAATCAAACTCTCCCGGTTTCAGACACAGTGTGAATCTCCGTCCACACCGTCCCATCACACAGTCCCGTGGTCAGACACAGACTGATTATTCATCTACACGGTCGCATCACACACTCCCGAGGTCAGACAAAGAGTGAATCTCCCTCCACACCGTCCCATCACTCACTCCCGGGGTCAGACACAGAGTGAATCTCCCTCTACATCGTCCCATCACGCACTCCCGGCGTCAGACACAAAGTGAATCTCCCTCCACACCGTCCCATCACACAGTACTAGGGTCAGACACAGAGTGAATCTCCCTCCAGACCGTCCCATCAAACACTCCCGGGGGTCAGACTCTGAGTGAATCTCCCTCCACATCGTCCCATCAAACACTCCCGGGGGTCAGACACAGAGTGATTATTCCTCTACACGGTCCCAGCATACACTCCCGGGGTTCAGACACAGAGTGATTATTCCTCTACACGGTCCCATCAACACTCCCGGGGTCAGACACGGAGAGATTATTCCTCTACACAGTCCCATCAAACACCCCCGGGGTCAAACACAGAGTGAATCTCCCTCCACACCGTCCCATCGTACTCTCACGGGGTCAGACACAGAGTGATTATTCCTCTACACCGTCCAATCAAACTCTCCCGGTTTCAGACACAGTGTGAATCTCCGTCCACACCGTCCCATCACACAGTCCCGTGGTCAGACACAGACTGATTATTCATCTACACGGTCGCATCACACTCCCGAGGTCAGACAAAGAGTGAATCTCCCTCCACACCGTCCCATCACTCACTCCCGGGGTCAGACACAGAGTGAATCTCCCTCTACATCGTCCCATCACGCACTCCCGGCGTCAGACACAAAGTGAATCTCCCTCCACACCGTCCCATCACACAGTACTAGGGTCAGACACAGAGTGAATCTCCCTCCAGACCGTCCCATCAAACACTCCCGGGGGTCAGACTCTGAGTGAATCTCCCTCCACATCGTCCCATCAAACACTCCCGGGGGTCAGACACAGAGTGATTATTCCTCTACACGGTCCCAGCATACACTCCCGGGGTTCAGACACAGAGTGATTATTCCTCTACACGGTCCCATCAACACTCCCGGGGTCAGACACGGAGAGATTATTCCTCTACACAGTCCCATCAAACACCCCCGGGGTCAAACACAGAGTGAATCTCCCTCCACACCGTCCCATCGTACTCTCACGGGGTCAGATATAGAGTGAATCTCCCTCCACATCGTCCCATCACACACTCCCGGCGTCAGACACAGAGTGAATCTCCTTCCACACCGTCCCATCACACACTACTAGGGTCAGACACAGAGTGAATCTCCCTCCACATCGTCCCATCAAACACTCCCGGGGGTCAGACACAGAGTGATTATTCCTCTACACGGTCCCATCAAACACTCCCGGGGGTCAGACACAGAGTGATTATTCCTCTAAACGGTCCCATCAACACTCCCGGGGGTCAGACACAGAGTGATTATTTCTCTACACGGTCGCATCAAACATTCCCGGGGGTCAGACACAGAGTGAATCTCACTCCAGACCGTCCCATCACATACTCCCGGGGTCAGACACAGAGTGAATCTCCCTCCACAAGGTCCCATCAAACACTCCCGGGGGTCAGACACAGAGTGATTATTCCTCTACACGGTCCCATCATACACTCCCGTGGGTCAGACACAGAGTGATTATTCCTCTACACAGTCCCATCTACACTCCGGGGTCAGACACGGAGTGATTATTCCTCTACACAGTCCCATCAAACACCCCCGGGGTCAAACACAGAGTGAATCTCCCTCCACACCGTCCCATCGTACACCCACGGGGTCAGACATAGAGTGAATCTCCCTCCACATCGTCCCATCACACACTCCCGGCGTCAGACACAGAGTGAATCTCCTTCCACACCGTCCCATCACACACTACTAGGGTCAGACACAGAGTGAATCTCGCTCAGACCGTCCCATCACATACTCCCGGGGTCAGACACAGAGTGAATCTCCCTCTACATCGTCCCATCAAACACTCCCGGGGGTCAGACACAGAGTGATTATTCCTCTGCACGGTCCCATCAAACACTCCCGGGGGTCAGACACAGAGTGATTATTTCTCTACACGGTCCCATCAAACACTCCCTGGGGTCAGACACAGAGTGAAACTCCCTCCACATCGTCCCATCAAACACACCCGGGGGGTAGACACAGATTGATTATTCCTCTACAAGGACCCATCAACACTCCCGGGGTCAGACACGGAGTGATTGTTCCTCTACACAGCCCCATCAAACACCCCCGGGGTCAGACACAGAGTGAATCTCCCTCCACACCGTCCCATCGTACACTCACGGGGTCAGACACAGAGTGAAACTCCCTCCACACCGTCCCATCACACACTACTAGGGTCAGACACAGAGTGAATCTCCCTCCAGACCGTCCCATCACATACTCCCGGGGTCAGACACAGAGTGAAACACCCTCCACATCGTCCCATCAACCACTCCCGGGGGATAGACACAGTGTGATTATTCCTCTACACGGTCCCATCAAACACTCCCGGGGTCAAACGCGGAGCGATTATTCCTCTACACGGTCCCAACAAAGACTCCCTGGGTCAGACACAGAGTGATTATTACTCTGCACGGTCCCATCAAACAGTCCCGGGGTCAGACACAGAGTGATTATGCCTGTACACGGTCCCATCAAACACTCCCGGGGTCAGAGACAGAGTGATTATTCCTCTACACGGTACCATCAAACACCCCCGTGGTCAGACACAGAGTGATTATTCCTCTACACCGTCCAATCAAACTCTCTCGGTTTCAGACACAGTGTGAATCTCCGTCCACACCGTCCCATCACACAGTCCCGTGGTCAGACACAGAGTGATTATTCATCTACACGGTCGCATCACACACTCCCGAGGTCAGACAAAGAGTGAATCTCCCTCCACACCGTGTCATCAGACGCTCACGGGGTCAGACCCAGAGTGATTATTCCTCTACACGGTCCCATCAAACAATCCCTGGGTCAGACAAAAAGTGAATCTCCCCCCACACCGTCCCATCACACACTCCCGGGGTCAGACACAGAGTGATTATTCCTCTACACGGTCCCATCAAACACACCCGGGGTCAGACACAGAGTGAATCTCCCTCCACACCGTCCCATCACACACTCCCGTGGTCAGACACAGAGAGATTATTCCTCTACAAGGACCCATCAACACTCCCGGGGTCAGACACGGAGTGATTGTTCCTCTACACAGCCCCATCAAACACCCCCGGGGTCAGACACAGAGTGAATCTCCCTCCACACCGTCCCATCGTACACTCACGGGGTCAGACACAGTGTGAAAATCCCTCCACACCGTCCCATCACACACTACTATGGTCAGACACAGAGTGAATCTCCCTCCAGACCGTCCCATCACATACTCCCGGGGTCAGACACAGAGTGAAACACCCTCCACATCGTCCCATCAACCACTCCCGTGGGATAGACACAGAGTGAATATTCCTCTACACGGTCCCATCAAACACTCCCGGGGTCAAACGCGGAGCGATTATTCCTCTACACGGTCCCAACAAAGACTCCCTGGGTCAGACACAGAGTGATTATTACTCTGCACGGTCCCATCAAACACTCCCGGGTTCAGACACAGAGTGATTATGCCTGTACACGGTCCCATCAAACACTCCCGGGGTCAGAGACAGAGTGATTATTCCTCTACACGGTACCATCAAACACCCCCGTGGTCAGACACAGAGTGATTATTCCTCTACACCGTCCAATCAAACACTCTCGGTTTCAGACACAGTGTGAATCTCCGTCCACACCGTCCCATCACACACTCCCGTGGTCAGACACAGAGAGATTATTCCTCTACACGGTCCCATCAAACACTCCCGGGGTCAGACACAGAGTGAATCTCCATCCGCACCGTCCCATCACACACTCCCGGGGTCAGACACAGAGTGATTATTCCTCTACACGGTCCCATCAAACACTCCCGGGATCAGACACAGAGTGATTCTCCCTCTACATCGTCCCATCACACACTCCCGGCGTCAGACACAAAGTGAATCTCCCTCCACACCGTCCCATCACACACTACTAGGGTCAGACACAGAGTGAATCTCCCTCCAGACAGTCCCATCAAACACTCCCGGGGGTCAGACACAGAGTGATTATTCCTCTACACCGTCCCATCACATACTCCCGGGGTCAGGCTCTGAGTGAATCTCCCTCCACATCGTCCCATCAAACACTCCCGGGGGTCAGACACAGAGTGATTATTCCTCTACACGGTCCCATCATACACTCCCGGGGGTCAGACACAGAGTGATTATTCCTCTACACGGTCCCATCAACACTCCCGGGGTCAGACTCGGAGTGATTATTCCTCTACACAGTCCCATCAAACACCCCCGGGGTCAAACACAGAGTGAATCTCCCTCCACACCGTCCCATCGTACACTCACGGGGTCAGATATAGAGTGAATCTCCCTCCACATCGTCCCATCACACACTCCCGGCGTCAGACACAGAGTGAATCTCCTTCCACACCGTCCCATCACACACTACTAGGGTCAGACACAGAGTGAATCTCCCTCCACATCGTCCCATCAAACACTCCCGGGGGTCTGACACAGAGTGATTATTCCTCTACACGGTCCCATCAAACACTCCCGGGGTTCAGACACAGAGTGATTATTCCTCTAAACGGTCCCATCAACACTCCCGGGGGTCAGACACAGAGTGATTATTTCTCTACACGGTCCCATCAAACACTCCCGGGGTCAGACACAGAGTGACTCTCACTCTACGCCGCCCATTACACACTCCCGGGGTCAGACACAGAGTGAATCTCCCTCCAGACCGTCCCATCACATACACCCGTGGTCAGACACAGAGTGATTATTCCTCTACACTGTCCCATCAAAATTCCCGGGGGTGAGACACAGAGTGATTATTCCTCTACACGGTCCCATCAAACACTCCCGGGGTCAGACACAGAGTGAATCTCCCTCCACACCGTCCCATCACACACTCCCGTGGTCAGAAACAGAGAGATTATTCCTCTACACGGTCCCAGCAAACACTCCCGGGGTCAGACACAGTGAATCTCCCTCCACACCGTCCCATCACACACTACTAGGGTCAGACACAGAGTGAATCTCCCTCCAGACCGTCCCATCAAACACTCCCGGGCGTCAGACACAGACTGATTATTCCTCTACACCGTCCCATCACATACTCCCGGGGTCAGACTCTGAGTGAATCTCCCTCCACATCGTCCCATCAAACACTCCCGGGGGTCAGACACAGAGTGATTATTCCTCTACACGGTCCCATCATACACTCCCGGGGTCAGACACAGAGTGATTATTCCTCTACACGGTACCATCAAACACCCCCGTGGTCAGACACAGAGTGATTATTCCTCTACACCGTCCCATCAAACACTTTCGGTTTCAGACACAATGTGAATCTCATTCCACATCGTCCCATCACACAGTCCCGTGGTCAGACACAGAGTGATTATTCATCTTCACGGTCGCATCACACACTCCCGAGGTCAGACAAAGAGTGAATCTCCCTCCACACCGTGTCATCACACGCTCACGGGGTGAGACACAGAGTGATTATTCCTCTACACGGTCCCATCAAACACTCCCGGGGTCAGACACAGAGTGAATCTCCCTCCACACCGTCCCATCACACACTCCCGTGGTCAGACACAGAGTGATTATTCCTCTACACGGTCCCATCAAAAACTCCCGGGGTCAGACGCGGAGCGATTATTCCTCTACACTGTCCCAACAAAGACTCCCTGGGTCAGACACAGAGTGATTATTACTCTGCACGGTCCCATCAAACACTCCCGTGGTCAGACACAGAGTGATTATGCCTGTTCACGGTCCCATCAAACACTCCCGGGGTCAGACACAGAGAGATTATTGCTCTACACGGTCCCAGCAAACACTCCCGGGGTCAGACACAGTGAATCTCCATCCGCACCGTACCATCACACACTCCCGGGGTCAGACACCGAGTGATTATTCCTCTACACGGTCCCATCTAACACTCCCGGGATCAGACACAGAGTGAATCTCCCTCCACATCGTCCCATCACACACTCCCGGCGTCAGACTCAAAGTGAATCTCCCTCCACACCGTCCCATCCCACACTACTAGGGTCAGACACAGAGTGAATCTCCCTCCAGACCGTCCCATCAAACACTCCCGGGGGTCAGACACAGACTGATTATTCCTCTACACCGTCCCATCACATACTCCCGGGGTCAGACTCTGAGTGAATCTCCCTCCACATCTTCCCATCAAACACTCCCGGGGGTCAGACACAGAGTGATTATTCCTCTACACGGTCCCATCAAAAACTCCCGGGGTCAGACGCGGAGCGATTATTCCTCTACACTGTCCCAACAAAGACTCCCTGGGTCAGACACAGAGTGATTATTACTCTGCACGGTCCCATCAAACACTCCCGTGGTCAGACACAGAGTGATTATGCCTGTTCACGGTCCCATCAAACACTCCCGGGGTCAGACACAGAGAGATTATTGCTCTACACGGTCCCAGCAAACACTCCCGGGGTCAGACACAGTGAATCTCCATCCGCACCGTACCATCACACACTCCCGGGGTCAGACACCGAGTGATTATTCCTCTACACGGTCCCATCTAACACTCCCGGGATCAGACACAGAGTGAATCTCCCTCCACACCGTCCCATCACTCATTCCCGGGGTCAGACACAGAGTGAATCTCCCTCCACATCGTCCCATCACACACTCCCGGCGTCAGACTCAAAGTGAATCTCCCTCCACACCGTCCCATCCCACACTACTAGGGTCAGACACAGAGTGAATCTCCCTCCAGACCGTCCCATCAAACACTCCGGGGGTCAGACACAGACTGATTATTCCTCTACACCGTCCAATCACATACTCCCGGGGTCAGACTCTGAGTGAATCTCCCTCCACATCTTCCCATCAAACACTCCCGGGGGTCAGACACAGAGTGATTATTCCTCTACACGGTCCCATCATACACTCCCGGGGTCAGACACAGAGTGATTATTCCTCTACACGGTACAATCAAACACCCCCGTGGTCAGACACAGAGTGATTATTCCTCTACACCGTCCCATCAAACACTCTCGGTTTCAGACACAGAGTGAATCCCCCTCCACACCGTCCCATCGTACACTCACAGGGTCAGATATAGAGTGAATCTCCCTCCACATTGTCCCATCACACACTCCCGGCGTCAGACACAGAGTGAATCTCCTTCCACACCGTCCCATCACAAACTACTAGGGTCAGACACAGAGTGAATCTCCCTCCACATCGTCCTATCAAACACTCCCGGGGGTCAGACACAGAGTGATTATTCCTCTACACGGTCCCATCATACCCTCCCGGGGTCAGACACAGAGTGAATCTCACTCTACACCGCCCATTACACACTCCCGGGGTGAGACACAGAGTGAATCTCCCTCCAGACCGTCCCATCACACACTCCCGTGGTCAGGCACAGAGAGATTATTCCTCTACACGGTCCCATCAAACACTCCCGGGGTCAGACACAGAGTGAATCTCCATCCGCACCGTCCAATCACACACTCCCGGGGTCAGACACAGAGTGATTATTCATCTACACGGTCGCATCACACACTCCCGAGGTCAGACAAAGAGTGAATCTCCCTCCACACCGTGTCATCACACGCTCACGGGGTCAGACACAGAGTGATTATTCCTCTGCACGGTTCCATCAATCAATCCCTGGGTCAGACAAAAAGTGAATCTCCCCCCACACCGTCCCATCACACACTCCCGGGGTCAGACACAGAGTGATTATTCCTCTACACGGTCCCATCAAACACTCCCGGGGTCAGACACAGAGTGAATCTCCCTCCACACCGTCCCATCACACACTCCCGTGGTCAGAAACAGAGAGATTATTCCTCTACACGGTCCCAGCAAACACTCCCGGGGTCAGACACAGTGAATCTCCATCCGCACCGTCCCATCACACACTCCCGGGGTCAGACACAGAGTGATTATTCCTCTACACGGTCCCATCAAACACTCCCGGGATCAGACACAGAGTGAATCTCCCTCCACACCGTCCCATCACTCACTCCCGGGGTCAGACACAGAGTGAATCTCCCTCCACATCGTCCCATCACACACTCCCGGCGTCAGACTCAAAGTGAATCTCCCTCCACACCGTCCCATCACACACTACAAGGGTCAGACACAGAGTGAATCTCCCTCCAGACCGTCCCATCAAACACTCCCGGGGGTCAGACACAGACTGATTATTCCTCTACACCGTCCCATCACATACTCCCGGGGTCAGACTCTGAGTGAATCTCCCTCCACATCGTCCCATCAAACACTCCCGGGGGTCAGACACAGAGTGATTATTCCTCTACACGGTCCCATCATACACTCCCGGGGTCAGACACAGAGTGATTATTCCTCTACACGGTACCATCAAACACCCCCGTGGTCAGACACAGAGTGATTATTCCTCTACACCGTCCCATCAAACACTCTCGGTTTCAGACATAATGTGAATCTCCGTCCACATCGTCCCTTCACACAGTCCCGTGGTCAGACACAGAGTGATTATTCATCTTCACGGTCGCATCACACACTCCCGAGGTCAGACAAAGAGTGAATCTCCCTCCACACCGTGTCATCACACGCTCACGGGGTGAGACACAGAGTGATTATTCCTCTACACGGTCCCATCAAACACTCCCGGGGTCAGACACAGAGTGAATCTCCCTCCACACCGTCCCATCACACACTCCCGTGGTCAGACACAGAGTGATTATTCCTCTACACGGTCCCATCAAAAACTCCCGGGGTCAGACGCGGAGCGATTATTCCTCTACACTGTCCCAACAAAGACTCCCTGGGTCAGACACAGAGTGATTATTACTCTGCACGGTCCCATCAAACACTCCCGTGGTCAGACACAGAGTGATTATGCCTGTTCACGGTCCCATCAAACACTCCCGGGGTCAGACACAGAGAGATTATTGCTCTACACGGTCCCAGCAAACACTCCCGGGGTCAGACACAGTGAATCTCCATCCGCACCGTCCCATCACACACTCCCGGGGTCAGACACCGAGTGATTATTCCTCTACACGGTCCCATCAAACACTCCCGGGATCAGACACAGAGTGAATCTCCCTCCACACCGTCCCATCACTCATTCCCGGGGTCAGACACAGAGTGAATCTCCCTCCACATCGTCCCATCACACACTCCCGGCGTCAGACTCAAAGTGAATCTCCCTCCACACCGTCCCATCACACACTACTAGGGTCAGACACAGAGTGAATCTCCCTCCAGACCGTCCCATCAAACACTCCCGGGGGTCAGACACAGACTGATTATTCCTCTACACCGTCCCATCACATACTCCCGGGGTCAGACTCTGAGTGAATCTCCCTCCACATCGTCCCATCAAACACTCCCGGGGGTCAGACACAGAGTGATTATTCCTATACACGGTCCCATCATACACTCCCGGGGTCAGACACAGAGTGATTATTCCTCTACACGGTACCATCAAACACCCCCGTGGTCAGACACAGAGTGATTATTCCTCTACACCGTCCCATCAAACACTCTCGGTTTCAGACACAATGTGAATCTCCGTCCACACCGTCCCATCACACAGTCCCGTGGTCAGACACAGAGTGATTATTCATCTTCACGGTCGCATCACACACTCCCGAGGTCAGACAAAGAGTGAATCTCCCTCCACACCGTGTCATCACACGCTCACGGGGTTAGACACAGAGTGATTATTCCTCTACACGGTCCCATCAAACACTCCCGGGGTCAGACACAGAGTGAATCTCCCTCCACACCGTCCCATCACACCCTCCCGTGGTCAGACACAGAGTGATTATTCCTCTACACTGTCCCATCAAACACTCCCGGGGTCAGACGCGGAACGATTATTCCTCTACACTGTCCCAACAAAGACTCCCTGGGTCAGACACAGAGTGATTATTACTCTGCACGGTCCCATCAAACACTCCCGGGGTCAGACACAGAGTGATTATGCCTGTACACGGTCCCATCAAACACTCCCGGGGTCAGACACAGAGTGATTATTCCTCTACACGGTACCATCAAACACCCCCGTGGTCAGACACAGAGTGATTATTCCTCTACACCGTCCCATCAAACACTCTCGGTTTCAGACACAATGTGAATCTCCGTCCACACCGTCCCATCACACAGTCCCGTGGTCAGACACAGAGTGATTATTCATCTACACGGTCGCATCACACACTCCCGAGGTCAGACAAAGAGTGAATCTCCCTCCACACCGTGTCATCACACGCTCACGGGGTCAGACACAGAGTGATTATTCCTCTACACGGTCCCATCAAACACCCCCGGGGTCAGACACAGAGTGATTATTCCTCTGCACTTTCCCATCAAACACTCCCGGGGGTCAGACACAGAGTGAATCTCACTCCACACCGCCCATTACACTCTCCCGGGGTCAGACACTGAGTGAATCTCCCTCCACACCGTCCCATCACACTCTCCCGGGGTCAGACACAGAGTGATTATTCCTCTACACGAACCCATCACACACTCCCTTGGTCAGACACAGAGTGATTATTCCTCTACACGAACCCATCAAACACTCCCGGGGTCAGACACAGAGTGAATCTGCCTCCTACCCGTCCCATCACACTCTTTCGATTTCAGACACAGACTGAATCCCCCTCCACACCGTCCCATCACACACTCCCGGGGTCAGACACAGAGTGATTATTCCTCTACACTGTCCCATCAAACACTCCCGGGGTCAGACGCGGAACGATTATTCCTCTACACTGTCCCAACAAAGACTCCCTGGGTCAGACACAGAGTGATTATTACTCTGCACGGTCCCATCAAACACTCCCGGGGTCAGACACAGAGTGATTATGCCTGTACACGGTCCCATCAAACACTCCCGGGGTCAGACACAGAGTGATTATTCCTCTACACGGTACCATCAAACACCCCCGTGGTCAGACACAGAGTGATTATTCCTCTACACCGTCCCATCAAACACTCTCGGTTTCAGACACAATGTGAATCTCCGTCCACACCGTCCCATCACACAGTCCCGTGGTCAGACACAGAGTGATTATTCATCTACACGGTCGCATCACACACTCCCGAGGTCAGACAAAGAGTGAATCTCCCTCCACACCGTGTCATCACACGCTCACGGGGTCAGACACAGAGTGATTATTCCTCTACACGGTCCCATCAAACACCCCCGGGGTCAGACACAGAGTGATTATTCCTCTGCACTTTCCCATCAAACACTCCCGGGGGTCAGACACAGAGTGAATCTCACTCCACACCGCCCATTACACACTCCCGGGGTCAGACACTGAGTGAATCTCCCTCCACACCGTCCCATCACACTCTCCCGGGGTCAGACACAGAGTGATTATTCCTCTACACGAACCCATCACACACTCCCTTGGTCAGACACAGAGTGATTATTCCTCTACACGAACCCATCAAACACTCCCGGGGTCAGACACAGAGTGAATCTCCCTCCTACCCGTCCCATCACACTCTTTCGATTTCAGACACAGACTGAATCCCCCTCCACACCGTCCCATCACACACTCCCGGGGTCAGACATAGAGTGATTATTCCTCTACAAGGTCAATTCAAACTCTCCCGGGGGTCAGACACAGAGTGATTATTCCTCTACACGATCCCATCAAACACACCCGGGGTCAGACACATTGTGATTATTCCTCTGCACGGTCCCATCAAAGACTCTCTGGGTCAGACACAGAGTGATTATTACTCTAGACGGTCCAATCAAAAACTCCCGGGGTCAGACAGAGAGTGATTATGCCTCTAAACGGTCCATCAAACACTCCCGGGGTCAGATACTGAGTGATTATTCCTCTACACGGTCCCATCAAACACTCCCGGGGTCAGACACAGACTGATTATTCCTCTACTCGGACCCATCACACACTCCTGAGGTCAGAAAATGAGTGAATCACTCTCCACACCGTCTCATCACACTCTCACGGGGTCAGGGAAAGAGTGATTATTCGTCTACACGGTCCCATCAAACACTCCCGTGGTCAGAAAAAGAGTGAATCTCCCTCCACACCGTTCCATCACACACTCCCGAGGTCAGACACAGAGTGAACTTCCATCCACACCGTCCCATCACATACTCCCGGGGTCAGACACAGAGTGAATCTCCCTCCACATCGTCCCATCAAACACTCCCGTGGGTCAGACACAGAGTGATTATTCCTCCACACGGTCCCATCACACACTCCCGTGGTCAGACACAGAGTGATTATTCCTATACACGGTCCCATCACATACTCCCGTGGTCAGACACAGAGTGATTATTCCCCTACACAGTCGCATAACACTCTCCCGAGGTCAGACAAGCAGTGAATCTCCCTCCACACCGTCTCATCACACGCTCACGGGGTCAGACACAGAGTGATTATTCCTCTACCCGGTACCATCAAACAATGCCTGGGTCAGACAAAAAGTGAATCTCCCTCCACACCATCCCATCAAACACTCCCGGGGTCAGACACAGAGTGAATCTCACTCTACACCGCCCATTACACACTCCCGGGGTCAGACACAGAGTGAATCTCCCTCCACACCGTCCCATCACTCTCTCCCGGGGTCAGACACAGAGTGGTTATTCCTCTACACGAACCCATCACACAATCCCGGGGTCAGACACAGAGTGAATCTCCCTCCACACCGTCACATCACACACATCCGGTGTCAGACACAGAGTGATTATTCCTCCACACGGTCCCATCACACACTCCCGTGGTCAGACACAGAGTGATTATTCCTATACACGGTCCCATCACATACTCCCGTGGTCAGACACAGAGTGATTATTCCCCTACACAGTCGCATAACACTCTCCCGAGGTCAGACACAGAGTGAATCTCACTCTACACCGCCCATTACACACTCCCGGGGTCAGACACAGAGTGAATCTCCCTCGAGACCGTCCCATCACACACTCCCGTGGTCAGACACAGAGTGATTATTCCTCTACACGGTCCCATCAACATTCCCGGGGGTCAGACACAGAGTGAATCTCCCTCCACACCGTCCCATCACACTCTCCCGGGGTCAGACACAGAGTGAATCTCACTCTACACCGCCCATTACACACTCCCGGGGTCAGACACAGAGTGAATCTCCCTCCACACCGTCCCATCATACTCTCCCGGGGTCACACACACAGAGACTATTCCTCTACACGAACCCATCACACAATCCCGGGGTCAGGCACAGAGTGAATCTCCCTCCACACCTTCCCATCACACACATCCGGTGGCAGACCCAGAGTGAATCTCCCTCCTACCCATCCCATCACACTCCCCCGAGTTCAGACACAGACTGAATCTCCCTCCACACCGTCCCATCACACACTCCCGGGGACAGACACAGAGTGATTATTCCTTTACACGGTCCCATCAAGCACTCCCGGGGTCAGACACAGAGTGATTATTCCTCTACACGGTCCCATCAAAAACTCCCTGGGTCAGACACAGAGTGATTATTACTCTACACGGTCCAAACCAACACTCCCGGGGTCAGACACAGTGATTATGCCTCTACACGGTCCCATCAAACACTCCCGGGGTCAGATAATGAGTGATTATTCCTCTACACGGTCCCATCAAACACTCCCGGGGTCAGACACAGACTGATTATTCCTCTACTCGGACCCATCACACACTCCCGGGGTCAGAAAAAGAGTGAATCTCCCTCCACACCGTCCCATCACACACTCCCGGGGTCAGACACAGAGTGAACTTCCATCCACACAGTCCCATCACATACTCCCGGGGTCAGACACAGAGTGAATCTCCCTACACACCGTCCCATCACACTCTCCCGGGGTCAGACACAGAGTGATTATTCCTCTACACGATCCCATCACACAAACCCGGGGTCAGACACAGAGTGAATCTCCCTCCACACAGTCCCATCACACACATCCCGTGTCAGACACAGAGTGAATCTCCCTCCTACCCGTCCCATCACACTCTCCCGATTTCAGACACAGACTGAATCTCCCTCCACACCGTCCCATCACACACTCCCGGGGTCAGACATAGAGTGATTATTCCTCTACACGGTCCATTCAAACACTCCCGGGGTCAGACACAGAGTGATTTTTCCACTACACGGTCCCATCAAACACACCCGGGGCAGACACATTGTGATTATTCCTCTACACGGTCCCATCAAAAACTCCCTGCGTCAGACACAGAGTGATTATTACTCTACACGGTCCAATCAAACACTCCCGGGGTCAGACACAGAGTGATTATGCCTCTACACGGTCCCATCAAACACTCCCGGGGTCAGATACAGAGTGATTATTCCTCTACACCGTCCCATCAAACACTCCCCGGGTCAGACACAGACTGATTATTCCTCTACACGGACCCATCACACACTCCCGAGGTCAGACAATGAGTGAATCCCTCTCCACACCGTCTCACCACACTCTCACCGGATCAGGCACAGTGTGATTATTCCTCTACACGGTCCCATCAAACACTCCCGTGGTCAGACAAAGAGTGAATCTCCCTCCACACCGTCCCATCACACACTCCCGGGGTCAGACTCAGAGTGATTATGACTCTACACGGTCCCATCACACTCTCCCGGGGTCAGACACAGAGTGAATCTCACTCTACACCGCCCATTACACACTCCCGGGGTCAGACACAGAGTGAATCTCCCTCCAGAACGTCCCATCACACACTCCCGTGGTCAGACACAGAGTGATTATTCCTCTACACGGTCCCATCAACATTCCCGGGGGTCAGACACAGAGTGATTATTCCTCTACACCGTCCCATCAAACACTCCCGGGGGTCAGACACAGAGTGAATCTCCCTCCACACCGTCCCATCACACTCTCCCGGGGTCAGACACAGAGTGAATCTCACTCTACACCGCCCATTACACACTCCCGGGGTCAGACACAGAGTGAATCTCCCTCCACACCGTCCCATCATACTCTCCCGGGGTCACACACACAGAGACTATTCCTCTACACGAACCCATCACACAATCCCGGGGTCAGGCACAGAGTGAATCTCCCTCCACACCTTCCCATCACACACATCCGGTGGCAGACCCAGAGTGAATCTCCCTCCTACCCATCCCATCACACTCCCCCGAGTTCAGACACAGACTGAATCTCCCTCCACACCGTCCCATCACACACTCCCGGGGACAGACACAGAGTGATTATTCCTTTACACGGTCCCATCAAGCACTCCCGGGGTCAGACACAGAGTGATTATTCCTCTGCACGGTCCCAACAAACAATCCCGGGGTCAGACACAGAGTGATTATTCCTCTACACCGTCCCATCGTACACTCACGGGGCAGACACAGAGTGATTATTCCTCTACAGGGTCCCATCAAACACCCCCGGGGTCAGACACAGATTGATTATTCCTCTACACGGTCCCATCAAACACTCTCGGTTTCAGACACAGAGTGAATCTCCCTCCACACCGTCCCATCACACACTCCCGTGGTCAGACACAGAGTGACTATTACTCTAAACGGTCGCATCACACACTCCCGAGGTCAGACAAAGAGTGAATCTCCCTCCACACCGTCCCATCGTACACTCCCGGGGTCAGACACAGAGTGATTGTTCCTCTACACGGTCCCATCAAGCACTCCTGGGGTCAGACACAGAGTGAATCTCCCTCCACACCGCCCCATCACACACTCCCTTGGTCAGACACAGAGTGATTATTCCTCTACACGGTCCCATCAAACACTCCCGGGGTCAGGCACAGAGTGAATCTCCCTCCAGACCGTCCCATCACACACTCCCGTGGTCAGACACAGAGTGATTATTCCTCTGCACGGTCCCATCAAACACTCCCGGGTGTCAGACACTGAGTGATTATTCCTCTACACGGTCCCATCAAAAACTCCCTGGGTCAGACACAGAGTGATTATTACTCTACACGGTCCAGTCAAACACTCCCTGGGTCAGACACAGAGTGATTATTACTCTACACGGTCCAGTCAAACACTCCCGGGTTAACATACAGTGTGATTATGCCTCTACACGGTCCCATCAAACACTCCCGGGGTCAGACACAGAGTGACTATTACTCTAAACGGTCGCATCACACACTCCCGAGGTCAGACAAAGAGTGAATCTCCCTCCACACCGTCCCATCGTACACTCCCGGGGTCAGACACAGAGTGAATCTCCCTCCTACCCATCCCATCACACTCCCCCGAGTTCAGACACAGACTGAATCTCCCTACACACCGTCCCATCACACACTCCCGGGGACAGACACAGAGTGATTATTCCTTTACACGGTCCCATCAAGCACTCCCGGGGTCAGACACAGAGTGATTATTCCTCTGCACGGTCCCAACAAACAATCCCGGGGTCAGACACAGAGTGATTATTCCTCTACACCGTCCCATCGTACACTCACGGGGCAGACACAGAGTGATTATTCCTCTACAGGGTCCCATCAAACACCCCCGGGGTCAGACACAGATTGATTATTCCTCTACACGGTCCCATCAAACACTCTCGGTTTCAGACACAGAGTGAATCTCCCTCCACACCGTCCCATCACACTCTCCCGTGGTCAGACACAGAGTGACTATTACTCTAAACGGTCGCATCACACACTCCCGGAGGTCAGACAAAGAGTGAATCTCCCTCCACACCGTCCCATCGTACACTCCCGGGGTCAGACACAGAGTGATTGTTCCTCTACACGGTCCCATCAAGCACTCCTGGGGTCAGACACAGAGTGAATCTCCCTCCACACCGCCCCATCACACACTCCCTTGGTCAGACACAGAGTGATTATTCCTCTACACGGTCCCATCAAAAACTCCCTGGGTCAGACACAGAGTGATTATTACTCTACACGGTCCAGTCAAACACTCCCTGGGTCAGACACAGAGTGATTATTACTCTACACGGTCCAGTCAAACACTCCCGGGTTAACATACAGTGTGATTATGCCTCTACACGGTCCCATCAAACACTCCCGGGGTCAGACACAGACTGATTATTCCTCTACACGGACCCATCACACACTCCCGAGGTCAGACAATTGGTGAATCACTCTCCACACCGTCTCATCACACTCTCACGGGGTCAGGCACAGAGTGATTATTCCTCTACACGGTCCCATCAAACACTCCCGGGGTCAGACAAAGAGTGAATCTCCCTCCAGACCGTCCATCACACACTCCCGTGGTCAGACACAGAGTGATTATTCCTCTACACGTACCCATCAATATTCCCGGGGGTCAGACACAGAGTGATTATTCCTCTACACGGTCCCATGAAACACTCCCGGGGGTCAGACACAGAGTGATTGTTCCTCTGCACTTTCCCATCAAACACTCCCGGGGGTCAGACACAGAGTGAATCTCACTCCACACCGCCCATTAAACACTCCCGGGGTCAGACACTGAGTGAATCTCCCTCCACACCGTCCCATCACACACTCCCTTGGTCAGACACAGAGTGATTATTCCTCTACACGAACCCATCAAACACTCCCGGGGTCAGACACAGAGTGAATCTCCCTCCTACCCGTCCCATCACACTCTCCCGATTTCAGACACAGACTGAATCTCCCTCCACACCGTCCCATCACACACTCCCGGGGTCAGACATAGAGTGATTATTCCTCTACACTGTCCATTCAAACACTCCCGGGGGTCAGACACAGAGTGATTATTCCTCTACACGATCCCATCAAACACACCCGGGGTCAGACACATTGTGATTATTCCTCTGCACGGTCCCATCAAAGACTCTCTGGGTCATACACAGAGTGATTATTACTCTAGACGGTCCAATCAAAAACTCCCGGGGTCAGACACAGAGTGATTATGCCTCTAAACGGTCCATCAAACACTCCCGGGGTCAGATACTGAGTGATTATTCCTCTACACGGTCCCATCAAACACTCCCGGGGTCAGACATAGACTGATTATTCCTCTACTCGGACCCATCACACACTCCTGAGGTCAGAAAATGAGTGAATCACTCTCCACACCGTCTCATCACACTCTCACGGGGTCAGGGACAGAGTGATTATTCGTCTACACGGTCCCATCAAACACTCGCGTGGTCAGAAAAAGAGTGAATCTCCCTCCACACCGTTCCATCACACACTCCCGGGGTCAGACACAGAGTGAACTTCCATCCACACCGTCCCATCACATACTCCCGGGGTCAGACACAGAGTGAATCTCCCTCCACATCGTCCCATCAAACACTCCCGTGGGTCAGACACAGAGTGATTATTCCTCCACACGGTCCCATCACACACTCCCGTGGTCAGACACAGAGTGATTATTCCTCTACACGGTCCCATCACATACTCCCGTGGTCAGACACAGAGTGATTATTCCCGTACACAGTCGCATAACACTCTCCCGAGGTCAGACAAGCAGTGAATCTCCCTCCACACCGTCTCATCACACGCTCACGGGGTCAGACACAGAGTGATTATTCCTCTACCCGGTACCATCAAACAATGCCTGGGTCAGACAAAAAGTGAATCTCCCTCCACACCATCCCATCAAACACTCCCGTGGTCAGACACAGAGTGAATCTCACTCTACACCGCCCATTACACACTCCCGGGGTCAGACACAGAGTGAATCTCCCTCCACACCGTCCCATCACACTCTCCCTGGGTCAGACACAGAGTGGTTATTCCTCTACACGAACCCATCACACAATCCCGGGGTCAGACACAGAGTGAATCTCCCTCCACACCGTCACATCACACACATCCGGTGTCAGACACAGAGTGAATCTCCCTCATACCCGTCCGATTAAACTCTCCCGATTTCAGACACAGACTGAATCTCCCTCCACACCGTCCCATCACACACTCCCGGGGTCAGACATAGAGTGATTATTCCTCTACACGGTCCATTCAAACACTCCCGGGTGTCAGTCACAGAGTGATTATTCCTCTACACGGTCCCATTAAACACACCCGGGGTCAGACACATTGTGATTATTCCTCTACACGGTCCCATCAAAAACTCCCTGGGTCAGACACAGAGTGATTATTACTCTACACGGTCCTATCAAACACTCCCGGGGTCAGACACAGAGTGATTATGCCTCTACCCGGTCCCATCAAACACTCCCGTGGTCAGAAAAAGAGTGAATCTCCCTCCACACCGTCCCATCACACACTCCTGGGGTCAGACTCAGAGTGATTATGCCTCTACACGGTCCCATCAAACACTCCAGGGGTCAGACACAGAGTGATTATTCCTCTTCACGGTCCCATCGTACACTCCCGGGGTCAGACACAGAGTGATTATTCCTCTACACGGTCCCATGAAACACTCCCGGGGGTCAGACACAGAGTGATTATTCCTCTACACTGTCCCATCAAACACTCCCGGGGGTCAGACTCAGAGTGAATCTCACTCCACACCGCCCATTACACTCTCCCGGGGTCAGACACTGTGTGAATCTCCCTCCACACCGTCCCATCACACTCTCCCGGGGTCAGACACAGAGTGATTATTCCTCTACACGAACCCATCACACTCTCCCGGGGTCAGACACAGAGTGATTATTCCTCTACACGAACCCATCACACAATCCCGGGGTCAGACACAGAGTGAATCTCCCTCCTACCCGTCCCATCACACTCTCCCGATTTCAGACACAGACTGAATCTCCCTCCACACCGTCTCATCAAACGCTCACGGGGTCAGACACAGAGTGATTATTCCTCTACCCGGTAACATCAAACAATGCCTGGGTCAGACAAAAAGTGAATCTCCCTCCACACCATCCCATCAAACACTCCCGGGGACAGACACAGAGTGAATCTCACTCTACACCGCCCATTACACACTCCCGGGGTCAGACACAGAGTGAATCTCCCTCCACACCGTCCCATCACACTCTCCCGGGGTAAGACACAGTGGTTATTCCTCTACACGAACCCATCACACAATCCCGGGGTCAGACACAGAGTGAATCTCCCTCCACACCGTCACATCACACACATCCGGTGTCAGACAGAGAGTGAATCTCCCTCCACACCGTCCCATCACACACTCCCGGTGTCAGACATAGAGTGATTATTCCTCTACACGGTCCATTCAAATACTCCCGGGTGTCAGACACAGAGTGATTATTCCTCTACACGGTCCCATTAAACACACCCGGGGTCAGACACATTGTGATTATTCCTCTACACGGTCCCATCAAAAACTCCCTGGGTCAGACAGAGTGATTATTACTCTACACGGTCCAATCAAACACTCCCGGGGTCAGACACAGAGTGATTATGCCTCTACACGGTCCCATCAAACACTCCCGTGGTCAGATACTGAGTGATTATTCCTCTACACGGTCCCATCAAACACTCCCGGGGTCAGACACAGACTGATTATTCCTCTACTCGGACCCATCACACACTCCCGGGGTCAGAAAAAGAGTGAATCTCCCTCCACACCGTCCCATCACACACTAACGGGGTCAGACTCAGAGTGATTATGCCTCTACACGGTCCCATCAAACACGCCCGGGGTCAGACACAGAGTAATTATTCCTCTACACGGTCCCATCGTACACTCCCGGGGGTCAGACTCAGAGTGAATCTCACTCCACACCGCCCATTACACTCTCCCGGGGTCAGACACTGTGTGACTCTCCCTCCACACCGTCCCATCACACTCTCCCGGGGTCAGACACAGAGTGATTATTCCTCTACAAGAACCCATCACACTCTCCCGGGGTCAGACACAGAGTGATTATTCCTCTACACGAACCCATCACACAATCCCGGGGTCAGAAACAGAGTGAATCTCCCTCCTACCAGTCCCATCACACACTCCCGTGGTCAGACACAGAGTGATTATTCCTCTACACGGTCCCATCAACATTCCCGGGGGTCAGATACAGAGTGATTATTCCTCTACACGGTCCCATCAAACACTCCCGGGGGTCAGACACAGAGTGAATCTCCCTCCACACCGTCCCATCACACTCTCCCGGGGTCAGACACAGAGTGAATCTCACTCTACACCGCCCATTACACACTCCCGGGGTCAGACACAGAGTGAATCTCCCTCCACACCGTCCCATCATACTCTCCCGGGGTCACACACACAGAGACTATTCCTCTACACGAACCCATCACACAATCCCGGGGTCAGGCACAGAGTGAATCTCCCTCCACACCTTCCCATCACACACATCCGGTGGCAGATGCAGAGTGAATCTCCCTCCTACCCATCCCATCACACTCCCCCGAGTTCAGACACAGACTGAATCTCCCTCCACACCGTCCCATCACACACTCCCGGGGACAGACACAGAGTGATTATTCCTTTACACGGTCCCATCAAGCCCTCCCGGGGTCAGACACAGAGTGATTATTCCTCTGCACGGTCCCAACAAACAATCCCGGGGTCAGACACAGAGTGATTATTCCTCTACACCGTCCCATCGTACACTCACGGGGCAGACACAGAGTGATTATTCCTCTACAGGGTCCCATCAAACACCCCCGGGGTCAGACACAGAGTGAATCTCCCTCCACACCGTCCCATCACACACTCCCGTGGTCAGACACAGAGTGACTATTATTCTAAACGGTCGCATCACACACTCCCGAGGTCAGACAAAGAGTGAATCTCCCTCCACACCGTCCCATCGTACACTCCCGGGGTCAGACACAGAGTGATTGTTCCTCTACACGGTCCCATCAAGCACTCCTGGGGTCAGACACAGAGTGAATCTCCCTCCACACCGCCCCATCACACACTCCCTTGGTCAGACACAGAGTGATTATTCCTCTACACGGTCCCATCAAACACTCCCGGGGTCAGACACAGAGTGAATCTCCCTCCAGACCGTCCCATCACACACTCCCGTGGTCAGACACAGAGTGATTATTCCTCTGCACGGTCCCATCAAACACTCCCGGGGGTCAGACACTGAGTGATTATTCCTCTACACGGTCCCATCAAACACTCCCTGGGTCAGACACAGAGTGATTATTACTCTACACGGTCCAGTCAAACACTCCCGCGGTAACATGCAGTGTGATTATGCCTCTACACGGTCCCATCAAACACTCCCGGGGTCAGACACAGACTGATTATTCCTCTACACGGACCCATCACACTCTCCCGAGGTCAGACAATTGGTGAATCACTCTCCACACCGTCTCATCACACTCTCACGGGGTCAGGCACAGAGTGATTATTCCTCTCCACGGTCCCATCAAACACTCCCGGGGTCAGAGAAAGAGTGAATCTCCCTCCAGACCGTCCATCACACACTCCCGTGGTCAGACACAGAGTGATTATTCCTCTACACGGTCCCATCAACATTCCCGGGGGTCAGACAGAGAGTGATTATTCCTCTACACGGTCCCATCAAACACTCCCGGGGGTCAGACACAGAGTGATTGTTCCTCTGCACTTTCCCATCAAACACTCCCGGGGGTCAGACACAGAGTGAATCTCACTCCACACCGCCCATTACACACTCCCGGGGTCAGACACTGAGTGAATCTCCCTCCACACCGTCCCATCACACTCTCCCGGGGTCAGACACAGAGTGATTATTCCTCTACACGAACCCATCACACACTCCCTTGGTCAGACACAGAGTGATTATTCCTCTACACGAACCCATCAAACACTCCCGGGGTCAGACACAGAGTGAATCTCCCTCCTACCCGTCCCATCACACTCTCCCGATTTCAGACACAGACTGAATCTCCCTCCACACCGTCCCATCACACACTCCCGGGGTCAGACATAGAGTGATTATTCCTCTACACGGTCCATTCAAACACTCCCGGTGGTCAGACACAGAGTGATTATTCCTCTACACGATCCCATCAAACACACCCGGGGTCAGACACATTGTGATTATTCCTCTGCACGGTCCCATCAAAGACTCTCTGGGTCAGACACAGAGTGATTATTACTCTAGACGGTCCAATCAAAAACTACCGGGGTCAGACACAGAGTGATTATGCCTCTAAACGGTCCATCAAACACTCCCGGGGTCAGATACCGAGTGATTATTCCTCTACACGGTCCCATCAAACACTCCCGGGGTCAGACACAGACTGATTATTCCTCTACTCGGACCCATCACACAATCCCGGGGTCAGGCACAGAGTGAATCTCCCTCCACACCTTCCCATCACACACATCCGGTGGCAGACGCAGAGTGAATCTCCCTCCTACCCATCCCATCACACTCCCCCGAGTTCAGACACAGACTGAATCTCCCTCCACACCGTCCCATCACACACTCCCGGGGACAGACACAGAGTGATTATTCCTTTACACGGTCCCATCAAGCACTCCCGGGGTCAGACACAGAGTGATTATTCCTCTGCACGGTCCCAACAAACAATCCCGGGGTCAGACACAGAGTGATTATTCCTCTACACCGTCCCATCGTACACTCACGGGGCAGACACAGAGTGATTATTCCTCTACAGGGTCCCATCAAACACCCCCGGGGTCAGACACAGATTGATTATTCCTCTACACGGTCCCATCAAACACTCTCGGTTTCAGACACAGAGTGAATCTCCCTCCACACCGTCCCATCACACACTCCCGTGGTCAGACACAGAGTGACTATTACTCTAAACGGTCGCATCACACACTCCCGAGGTCAGACAAAGAGTGAATCTCCCTCCACACCGTCCCATCGTACACTCCCGGGGTCAGACACAGAGTGATTGTTCCTCTACACGGTCCCATCAAGCACTCCTGGGGTCAGACACAGAGTGAATCTCCCTCCACACCGCCCCATCACACACTCCCTTGGTCAGACACAGAGTGATTATTCCTCTACACGGTCCCATCAAACACTCCCGGGGTCAGACACAGAGTGAATCTCCCTCCAGACCGTCCCATCACACACTCCCGTGGTCAGACACAGAGTGATTATTCCTCTGCACGGTCCCATCAAACACTCCCGGGGGTCAGACACTGAGTGATTATTCCTCTACACGGTCCCATGAAACACTCCCTGGGTCAGACACAGAGTGATTATTACTCTACACGGTCCAGTCAAACACTCCCGGGGTAACATGCAGTGTGATTATGCCTCTACACGGTCCCATCAAACACTCCCGGGGTCAGACACAGACTGATTATTCCTCTACACGGACCCATCACACTCTCCCGAGGTCAGACAATTGGTGAATCACTCTCCACACCGTCTCATCACACTCTCACGGGGTCAGGCACAGAGTGATTATTCCTCTCCACGGTCCCATCAAACACTCCCGGGGTCAGAGAAAGAGTGAATCTCCCTCCAGACCGTCCATCACACACTCCCGTGGTCAGACACAGAGTGATTATTCCTCTACACGGTCCCATCAACATTCCCGGGGGTCAGACACGGAGTGATTATTCCTCTACACGGTCCCATCAAACACTCCCGGGGGTCAGACACAGAGTGATTGTTCCTCTGCACTTTCCCATCAAACACTCCCGGGGGTCAGACACAGAGTGAATCTCACTCCACACCGCCCATTACACACTCCCGGGGTCAGACACTGAGTGAATCTCCCTCCACACCGTCCCATCACACTCTCCCGGGGTCAGACACAGAGTGATTATTCCTCTACACGAACCCATCAAACACTCCCGGGGTCAGACACAGAGTGAATCTCCCTCCTACCCGTCCCATCACACTCTCCCGATTTCAGACACAGACTGAATCTCCCTCCACACCGTCCCATCACACACTCCCGGGGTCAGACATAGAGTGATTATTCCTCTACACGGTCCATTCAAACACTCCCGGGGGTCAGACACAGAGTGATTATTCCTCTACACGATCCCATCAAACACACCCGGGGTCAGACACATTGTGATTATTCCTCTGAACGGTCCCATCAAAGACTCTCTGGGTCAGACACAGAGTGATTATTACTCTAGACGGTCCAATCAAAAACTACCGGGGTCAGACACAGAGTGATTATGCCTCTAAACGGTCCATCAAACACTCCCGGGGTCAGATACCGAGTGATTATTCCTCTACACGGTCCCAACAAACACTCCCGGGGTCAGGCACAGACTGATTATTCCTCTACTCGGACCCATCACACACTCCTGAGGTCAGAAAATGAGTGAATCACTCTCCACACCGTCTCATCACACTCTCACGGGGTCAGGGACAGAGTGATTATTCGTCTACACGGTCCCATCAAACACTCCCGTGGTCAGAAAAAGAGTGAATCTCCCTCCACACCGTTCCATCACACACTCCCGGGGTCAGACACAGAGTGAACTTCCATCCACACCGTCCCATCACATACTCCCGGGGTCAGACACAGAGTGAATCTCCCTCCACATCGTCCCATCAAACACTCCCGTGGGTCAGACACAGAGTGATTATTCCTCCACACGGTCCCATCACACACTCCCGTGGTCAGACACAGAGTGATTATTCCTCTACACGGTCCCATCACATACTCCCGTGGTCAGACACAGAGTGATTATTCCTCTACACAGTCGCATAACACTCTCCCGAGGTCAGACAAGCAGTGAATCTCCCTTCACACCGTCTCATCACACGCTCACGGGGTCAGACACAGAGTGATTATTCCTCTACCCGGTACCATCAAACAATGCCTGGGTCAGACAAAAAGTGAATCTCCCTCCACACCATCCCATCAAACACTCCCGTGGTCAGACACAGAGTGAATCTCACTCTACACCGCCCATTACACACTCCCGGGGTCAGACACAGAGTGAATCTCCCTCCACACCGTCCCATCACACACTTCCGGGGTCAGACACAGAGTGGTTATTCCTCTACACGAACCCATCACACAATCCCGGGGTCAGACACAGAGTGAATCTCCCTCCACACCGTCACATCACACACATCCGGTGTCAGACACCGAGTGAATCTCCCTCATACCCGTCCCATTAAACTCTCCCGATTTCAGACACAGACTGAATCTCCCTCCACACCGTCCCATCACACACTTCCGGGGTCAGACATAGAGTTATTATTCCTCTACACGGTCCATTCAAACACTCCCGGGTGTCAGACACAGAGTGATTATTCCTCTACACGGTCCCATTAAACACTCCCGGGGTCAGACACATTGTGATTATTCCTCTACACGGTCCCATCAAAAACTCCCTGGGTCAGACACAGAGTGATTATTACTCTACACGGTCCAAACCAACACTCCCGGGGTCAGACACAGTGATTATGCCTATACACGGTCCCATCAAACACTCCCGGGGTCAGATAATGAGTGATTATTCCTCTACACGGTCCCATCAAGCACTCCCGGGGTCAGACACAGACTGATTATTCCTCTACTCGGACCCATCACACACTCCCGGGGTTCGAAAAAGAGTGAATCTCCCTCCACACCGTCCCATCACACACTCCCGGGGTCAGACTCAGAGTGATTATGCCTCTACACGGTCCCATCAAACACTCCCGGGGTCAGACACAGAGTGAATGTCCCTCCACACCGTCCCATCACACACTACTAGGGTCAGACACATAGTGAATCTCCCTCCACATCGTCCCATCAAACACTCCCGTGGGTCAGACACAGAGTGATTATTCCTCTACACGGTACCATCAAACAATCCCTGGGTCAGACAAAAAGTGAATCTCCCTCCACACCGTCCCATCAAACACTCCCGGGGTCAGACACAGAGTGATTATTCCTCTACACCTTCCCATCAAACACTCCCTGTGTCAGACACAGAGTGATTATTCCTCTACACGGTCCCATCAAACACTCCCGGGTTCAGACACAGAGTGTATCTCCCTCCACACCGTTCCATCACACGCTCCCGTGGTCAGACACAGAGAGATTATTCCTCTACACGGTCCCATCAAACACTCCCGGGGTCAGACACAGAGTGAATCTCCATCCGCACCGTCCCATCACACACTCCCGGGGTCAGACACAGTGTGATTATTCCTAAACACGGTCCCATCAAACACTCCCGGGATCAGACACAGAGTGAATCTCCCTCCAAACCGTCCCATCACTCACTCCCGGGGTCAGACACAGAGTGAATCTCCCTCCACATCGTCCCATCACACACTCCCGGCGTCAGACACAAAGTGAATCTCCTTCCACACCGTCCCATCACACACTACTAGGGTCAGACACAGAGATAATCTCCCTCCAGACCATCCCATCACATACTCCCGGGGTCAGACACAGAGTGAATCTCCTTCCACACCGTCCCATCACACACTACTAGGGTCAGACACAGAGTGAATCTCCCTCCAAATCGTCCCATCAAACACTCCCGGGGGACAGACACAGAGTGATTACTCCTCTACACGGTCCCATCAAACAATCCCGGGGTCAGACGCGGAGCGATTATTACTCTGCACGGTCCCATCAAACACTCCCGGGGTCAGACACATAGTGATTATTCCTCTACACGGTCCCATCAAACACTCCCGGGGTCAGACGCGGAGCGATTATTCCTCTACACGGTCCCAACAAAGACTCCCTGGGTCAGACACAGAGTGATTATTACTCTGCACGGTCCCATCAAACACTCCCGGGGTCAGACAGAGAGTGATTATGCCTGTACACGGTCCCATCAAACTCTCCCGGGGTCAGACACAGAGTGATTATTCCTCTACACGGTCCCATCAAACACTCCCGGGGTCAGACGCGGAGCGATTATTCCTCTACACGGTCCCAACAAAGACTCCCTGGGTCAGACACAGAGTGATTATTACTCTGCACGGTCCCATCAAACACTCCCGGGGTCAGACAGAGAGTGATTATGCCTGTACACGGTCCCATCAAACACTCCCGGGGTCAGACACAGAGTGATTATTCCTCTACACGGTACCATCAAACACCCCCGTGGTCAGACACAGAGTGATTATTCCTCTACACCGTCCAATCAAACACTCTCGGTTTCAGACACAGTGTGAATCTCCGTCCACACCGTCCCATCACACAGTCCCGTGGTCAGACACAGAGTGATTATTCATCTACACGGTCGCATCACACACTCCCGAGGTCAGACAAAGAGTGAATCTCCCTCCACACCGTGTCATCAGACGCTCACGGGGTCAGACGCAGAGGGATTATTCCTCTACACGGTCCCATCAAACAATCCCTGGGTCAGACACAGAGTGAATCTCCCTCCACACCGTCCCATCACACACTCCCGTGGTCACACACAGAGAGATTATTACTCTGCACGGTCCCATCAAACACTCCCGGGGTCAGACACAGAGTGATTATGCCTGTACACGGTCCCATCAAACACTCCCGGGGTCAGACACAGAGTGATTATTCCTCTACACGGTACCATCAAACACCCCCGTGGTCAGACACAGAGTGATTATTCCTCTACACCGTCCAATCAAACACTCTCGGTTTCAGACACAGTGTGAATCTCCGTCCACACCGTCCCATCACACAGTCCCGTGGTCAGACACAGAGTGATTATTCATCTACACGGTCGCATCACACACTCCCGAGGTCAGACAAAGAGTGAATCTCCCTCCACACCGTGTCATCAGACGCTCACGGGGTCAGACGCAGAGGGATTATTCCTCTACACGGTCCCATCAAACAATCCCTGGGTCAGACACAGAGTGAATCTCCCTCCACACCGTCCCATCACACACTCCCGTGGTCAGAGACAGAGAGATTATTCCTCTACACGGTCCCATCAAACACTCCCGGGGTCAGACACAGAGTGAATCTCCATCCGCACCGTCCCATCACACAGTCCCGTGGTCAGACACAGAGTGATTATTCATCTACACGGTCGCATCACACACTCCCGAGGTCAGACAAAGAGTGAATCTCCCTCCACACCGTGTCATCAGACGCTCACGGGGTCAGACGCAGAGGGATTATTCCTCTACACGGTCCCATCAAACAATCCCTGGGTCAGACACAGAGTGAATCTCCCTCCACACCGTCCCATCACACAATCCCGTGGTCAGACACAGAGAGATTATTCCTCTACACGGTCCCATCAAACACTCCCGGTGTCAGACACAGAGTGATTATTCCTCAACACGGTCCCATCAAACACTCCCGGGATCAGACACAGAGTGAATCTCCCTCCACACCGTCCCATCACTCACTCCCGGGGTCAGACACAGAGTGAATCTCCGTCTACATTGTCCCATCACGCACTCCCGGCGTCAGACACAGAGTGTTTATTCCTCTACACGGTCCCATCACACACTCCCGTGGTCAGACACAGAGTGTTTATTCCTCTACACGGTCCCATCACACACTCCCGTGGTCAGACACAGAGTGATTATTCCTCTACACGGTCGCATCACACTCTCCCGAGGTCTGACAAACAGTGAATCTCCCTCCACACCGTCTCATCACACGCTCACGGGGTCAGACACAGAGTGATTAATTCCTCTACACGGTACCATCAAACAATCCCTGGGTCAGACAAAAAGTGAATCTCCCTCCACACCGTCCCATCAAACACTCCCGGGGTCAGACACAGAGTGATTATTCCTCTACACCTTCCCATCAAACACTCCCTGTGTCAGACACAGAGTGATTATTCCTCTACACGGTCCCATCAAACACTCCCGGGTTCAGACACAGAGTGTATCTCCCTCCACACCGTCCCATCACACGCTCCCGTGGTCAGACACAGAGAGATTATTCCTCTACACGGTCCCATCAAACACTCCCGAGGTCAGACACAGAGTGAAACTCCCTCCACACCGTCCCATCACACACTACTAGGGTCAGACACAGAGTGAATCTCCCTCCAAATCGTCCCATCAAACACTCCCGGGGGACAGACACAGAGTGATTATTCCTCTACACGGTCCCATCAAACACTCCCGGGGTCAGACGCGGAGCGATTATTCCTCTACACAGACCCAACAAAGACTCCCTGGGTCAGACACAGAGTGATTATTACTCTGCACGGTCCCATCAAACACTCCCGGGGTCAGACACAGAGTGATTATGCCTGTTCACGGTCCCATCAAACACTCCCGGGGTCAGACACAGAGTGATTATTCCTCTACACGGTACCATCAAACACCCCCGTGGTCAGACACAGAGTGATTATTCCTCTACACCGTCCAATCAAACACTCTCGGTTTCAGACACAGTGTGAATCTCCGTCCACACCGTCCCATCACACAGTCCCGTGGTCAGACACAGAGTGATTATTCATCTACACGGTCGCATCACACACTCCCGAGGTCAGACAAAGAGTGAATCTCCCTCCACACCGTGTCATCAGACGCTCACGGGGTCAGACGCAGAGGGATTATTCCTCTACACGGTCCCATCAAACAATCCCTGGGTCAGACACAGAGTGAATCTCCCTCCACACCGTCCCATCACACACTCCCGTGGTCAGACACAGAGAGATTATTCCTCTACACGGTCCCATCAAACACTCCCGGGGTCAGACACAGAGTGAATCTCCATCCGCACCGTCCCATCACACAGTCCCGTGGTCAGACACAGAGTGATTATTCATCTACACGGTCGCATCACACACTCCCGAGGTCAGACAAAGAGTGAATCTCCCTCCACACCGTGTCATCAGACGCTCACGGGGTCAGACGCAGAGGGATTATTCCTCTACACGGTCCCATCAAACAATCCCTGGGTCAGACACAGAGTGAATCTCCCTCCACACCGTCCCATCACACAATCCCGTGGTCAGACACAGAGAGATTATTCCTCTACACGGTCCCATCAAACACTCCCGGTGTCAGACACAGAGTGATTATTCCTCAACACGGTCCCATCAAACACTCCCGGGATCAGACACAGAGTGAATCTCCCTCCACACCGTCCCATCACTCACTCCCGGGGTCAGACACAGAGTGAATCTCCGTCTACATCGTCCCATCACGCACTCCCGGCGTCAGACACAAAGTGAATCTCCCTCCACATCGTCCCATCAAACACTCCCGTGGGTCAGACACAGAGTGATTATTCCCCCACACGGTCCCATCACACACTCCCGTGGTCAGACACAGAGTGTTTATTCCTCTACACGGTCCCATCACACACTCCCGTGGTCAGACACAGAGTGATTATTCCTCTACACGGTCGCATCACACTCTCCCGAGGTCAGACAAACAGTGAATCTCCCTCCACACCGTCTCATCACACGCTCACGGGGTCAGACACAGAGTGATTAATTCCTCTACACGGTACCATCAAACAATCCCTAGGTCAGACAAAAAGTGAATCTCCCTCCACACCGTCCCATCAAACACTCCCGGGGTCAGACACAGAGTGATTATTCCTCTACACCTTCCCATCAAACACTCCCTGTGTCAGACACAGAGTGATTATTCCTCTACACGGTCCCATCAAACACGCCCAGGTTCAGACACAGAGTGTATCTCCCTCCACACCGTCCCATCACACGCTCCCGTGGTCAGACACAGAGAGATTATTCCTCTACACGGTCCCATCAAACACTCCCGGGGTCAGACACAGAGTGAAACTCCCTCCACAACGTCCCATCACACACTACTAGGGTCAGACACAGAGTGAATCTCCCTCCAAATCGTCCCATCAAACACTCCCGGGGGACAGACACAGAGTGATTATTCCTCTACACGGTCCCATCAAACACTCCCGGGGTCAGACGCGGAGCGATTATTCCTCTACACGGTCCCAACAAAGACTCCCTGGGTCAGACACAGAGTGATTATTACTCTGCACGGTCCCATCAAACACTCCCGGGGTCAGACACAGAGTGATTATGCCTTTACACGGTCCCATCAAACACTCCCGGGGTCAGACACAGAGTTATTATTCCTCTACACGGTACCATCAAACACCCCCGTGGTCAGACACAGAGTGATTATTCCTCTACACCGTCCAATCAAACACTCTCGGTTTCAGACACAGTGTGAATCTCCGTCCACACCGTCCCATCACACAGTCCAGTGGTCAGACACAGAGTGATTATTCATCTACACGGTCGCATCACACACTCCCGAGTTCAGACAAAGAGTGAATCTCCCTCCACACCGTGTCATCAGACGCTCACGGGGTCAGACGTAGAGGGATTATTCCTCTACACGGTCCCATCAAACAATTCCTGGGTCAGACACAGAGTGAATCTCCCTCCACACCGTCCCAACACACACTCCCGTGGTCAGACACAGAGAGATTATTCCTCTACACGGTCCCATCAAACTCTCCCGGGGTCAGACACAGAGTGAATCTCCATCCGCACCGTCCCATCACACAGTCCCGTGGTCAGACACAGAGTGATTATTACTCTGCACGGTCCCATCAAACACTCCCGGGGTCAGACACAGAGTGATTATGCCTGTACACGGTCCCATCAAACACTCCCGGGGTCAGACACAGAGTGATTATTCCTCTACACGGTACCATCAAACACCCCCGTGGTCAGCCACAGAGTGATTATTCCTCTACACCGTCCAATCAAACACTCTCGGTTTCAGACACAGTGTGAATCTCCGTCCACACCGTCCCATCACACAGTCCCGTGGTCAGACACAGAGTGATTATTCATCTACACGGTCGCATCACACACTCCCGAGGTCAGACAAAGAATGAATCTCCCTCCACACCGTGTCATCAGACGCTCACGGGGTCAGACGCAGAGGGATTATTCCTCTACACGGTCCCATCAAACAATCCCTGGGTCAGACACAGAGTGAATCTCCCTCCACACCGTCCCATCACACACTCCCGTGGTCAGACACAGAGAGATTATTCCTCTACACGGTCCCATCAAACACTCCCGGTGTCAGACACAGAGTGATTATTCCTCAACACGGTCCCATCAAACACTCCCGGGATCAGACACAGAGTGAATCTCCCTCCACACCGTCCCATCACTCACTCCCGGGGTCAGACACAGAGTGAATCTCCGTCTACATCGTCCCATCACGCACTCCCGGCGTCAGACACAAAGTGAATTTCCCTCCACATCGTCCCATCAAACACTCCCGTGGGTCAGACACAGAGGGATTATTCCCCCACACGGTCCCATCACACACTCCCGTGGTCAGACACAGAGTGTTTATTCCTCTACACGGTCCCATCACACACTCCCGTGGTCAGACACAGAGTGATTATTCCTCTACACGGTCGCATCACACTCTCCCGAGGTCAGACAAAAAGTGAATCTCCCTCCACACCGTCGCATCAAACACTCCCGGGGTCAGACACAGAGTGATTATTCCTCTACACCTTCCCATCAAACACTCCCTGTGTCAGACACAGAGAGATTATTCCTCTACACGGTCCCATCAAACACTCCCGGGGTCAGACGCAGAGTGAAACTCCCTCCACACCGTCCCATCACACACTACTAGGGTCAGACACAGAGTGAATCTCCCTCCAAATCGTCCCATCAAACACTCCCGGGGGACAGACACAGAGTGATTATTCCTCTACACGGTCCCATCAAACACTCCCGGGGTCAGACGCGGAGCGATTATTCCTCTACACGGTCCCAACAAAGACTCCCTGGGTCAGACACAGAGTGATTATTACTCTGCACGGTCCCATCAAACACTCCCGGGGTCAGACACAGAGTGATTATGCCTGTACACGGTCCCATCAAACACTCCCGGGGTCAGACACAGAGTGATTATTCCTCTACACGGTACCATCAAACACCCCCGTGGTCAGACAAAGAGTGAATCTCCCTCCACACCGTGTCATCAGACGCTCACGGGGTCAGACGCAGAGGGATTATTCCTCTACACGGTCCCATCAAACAATCCCTGGGTCAGACACAGAGTGAATCTCCCTCCACACCGTCCCATCACACACTCCCGTGGTCAGACACAGAGAGATTATTCCTCTACACGGTCCCATCAAACACTCCCGGCGTCAGACACAGAGTGAATCTCCATCCGCACCGTCCCATCACACAGTCCCGTGGTCAGACACAGAGTGATTATTCATCTACACGGTCGCATCACACACTCCCGAGGTCAGACAAAGAGTGAATCTCCCTCCACACCGTGTCATCAGACGCTCACGGGGTCAGACGCAGAGGGATTATTCCTCTACACGGTCCCATCAAACAATCCCTGGGTCAGACACAGAGTGAATCTCCCTCCACACCGTCCCATCACACAATCCCGTGGTCAGACACAGAGAGATTATTCCTCTACACGGTCCCATCAAACACTCCCGGTGTCAGACACAGAGTGATTATTCCTCAACACGGTCCCATCAAACACTCCCGGGATCAGACACAGAGTGAATCTCCCTCCACACCGTCCCATCACTCACTCCCGGGGTCAGACACAGAGTGAATCTCCGTCTACATCGTCCCATCACGCACTCCCGGCGTCAGACACAGAGTGATTATTCCCCCACACGGTCCCATCACACACTCCCGTGGTCAGACACAGAGTGATTATTCCTCTACACGGTCGCATCACACTCTCCCGAGGTCAGACAAACAGTGAATCTCCCTCCATACCGTCTCATCACACGCTCACGGGGTCAGACACAGAGTGATTAATTCCTCTACACGGTACCATCAAACAATCCCTGGGTCAGACAAAAAGTGAATCTCCCTCCACACCGTCCCATCAAACACTCCCGGGGTCAGACACAGAGTGATTATTCCTCTACACCTTCCCATCAAACACTCCCTGTGTCAGACACAGAGTGATTATTCCTCTACACGGTCCCATCAAACACTCCCGGGTTCAGACACAGAGTGTATCTCCCTCCACACCGTCCCATCACACGCTCCCGTGGTCAGACACAGAGAGATTATTCCTCTACACGGTCCCATCAAACACTCCCGGGGTCAGACACAGAGTGAATCTCCATCCGCACCGTCCCATCACACACTCCCGGGGTCAGGCACAGTGTGATTATTCCTAAACACGGTCCCATCAAACACTCCCGGGATCAGACGCAGAGTGAATCTCCCTCCAAACCGTCCCATCACTCACTCCCGGGGTCAGACACAGAGTGAATCTCCCTCCACATCGTCCCATCACACACTCCCGGCGTCAGACACAAAGTGAATCTCCTTCCACACCGTCCCATCACACACTACTAGGGTCAGACACAGAGATAATCTCCCTCCAGACCTTCCCATCACATACTCCCGGGGTCAGACACAGAGTGAATCTCCTTCCACACCGTACCATCACACACTACTAGGGTCAGACACAGAGATAATCTCCCTCCACATCGTCCTATCAAACACACCCGGGGTTCAGACACAGAGTGATTATTCCTCTACAAGGTCCCCTCAACACTCCCGGGGTCAGACACAGAGTGAATCTCCCTCCACACCGTCCCATCGTACACTCACGGGGTCAGACACAGAGTGAAACTCCCTCCACACCGTCCCATCACACACTACTAGGGTCAGACACAGAGTGAATCTCCCTCCAAATCGTCCCATCAAACACTCCCGGGGGACAGACACAGAGTGATTATTCCTCTACACGGTCCCATCAAACACTCCCGGGGTCAGACGCGGAGCGATTATTCCTCTACACGGTCCCAACAAAGACTCCCTGGGTCAGACACAGAGTGATTATTACTCTGCACGGTCCCATCAAACACTCCCGGGGTCAGACACAGAGTGATTATGCCTGTACACGGTCCCATCAAACACTCCCGGGGTCAGACACAGAGTGATTATTCCTCTACACGGTACCATCAAACACCCCCGTGGTCAGACACAGAGTGATTATTCCTCTACACCGTCCAATCAAACACTCTCGGTTTCAGACACAGTGTGAATCTCCGTCCACACCGTCCCATCACACAATCCCGTGGTCAGACACAGAGTGATTATTCATCTACACGGTCGCAATCACACACTCCCGAGGTCAGACAAAGAGTGAATCTCCCTCCACACCGTGTCATCAGACGCTCACGGGGTCAGACGCAGAGTGTATCTCCCTCCACACCGTCCCATCACACAGTCCCGTGGTCAGACACAGAGTGATTATTCATCTACACGGTCGCATCACACACTCCCGAGGTCAGACAAAGAGTGAATCTCCCTCCACACCGTGTCATCAGACGCTCACGGGGTCAGACGCAGAGGGATTATTCCTCTACTCGGTCCCATCATACACTCCCGTGGGTCAGACACAGAGTGATTATTCCTCTACACAATCCCATCTACACTCCCGGGGTCAGACACGGAGAGATTATTCCTCTACACGGTCCCATCAAACACTCCCGGCGTCAGACACAGAGTGAATCTCCATCCGCACCGTCCCATCACACAGTCCGTGGTCAGACACAGAGTGATTATTCATCTACACGGTCGCATCACACACTCCCGAGGTCAGACAAAGAGTGAATCTCCCTCCACACCGTGTCATCAGACGCTCACGGGGTCAGACGCAGAGGGATTATTCCTCTACACGGTCCCATCAAACAATCCCTGGGTCAGACACAGAGTGAATCTCCCTCCACACCGTCCCATCACACAATCCCGTGGTCAGACACAGAGAGATTATTCCTCTACACGGTCCCATCAAACACTCCCGGTGTCAGACACAGAGTGATTATTCCTCAACACGGTCCCATCAAACACTCCCGGGATCAGACACAGAGTGAATCTCCCTCCACACCGTCCCATCACTCACTCCCGGGGTCAGACACAGAGTGAATCTCCGTCTACATCGTCCCATCACGCACTCCCGGCGTCAGACACAGAGTGATTATTCCCCCACACGGTCCCATCACACACTCCCGTGGTCAGACACAGAGTGATTATTCCTCTACACGGTCGCATCACACTCTCCCGAGGTCAGACAAACAGTGAATCTCCCTCCATACCGTCTCATCACACGCTCACGGGGTCAGACACAGAGTGATTAATTCCTCTACACGGTACCATCAAACAATCCCTGGGGTCAGACAAAAAGTGAATCTCCCTCCACACCGTCCCATCAAACACTCCCGGGGTCAGACACAGAGTGATTATTCCTCTACACCTTCCCATCAAACACTCCCTGTGTCAGACACAGAGTGATTATTCCTCTACACGGTCCCATCAAACACTCCCGGGTTCAGACACAGAGTGTATCTCCCTCCACACCGTCCCATCACACGCTCCCGTGGTCAGACACAGAGAGATTATTCCTCTACACGGTCCCATCAAACACTCCCGGGGTCAGACACAGAGTGAATCTCCATCCGCACCGTCCCATCACACACTCCCGGGGTCAGGCACAGTGTGATTATTCCTAAACACGGTCCCATCAAACACTCCCGGGATCAGACGCAGAGTGAATCTCCCTCCAAACCGTCCATCACTCACTCCCGGGGTCAGACACAGAGTGAATCTCCCTCCACATCGTCCCATCACACACTCCCGGCGTCAGACACAAAGTGAATCTCCTTCCACACCGTCCCATCACACACTACTAGGGTCAGACACAGAGATAATCTCCCTCCAGACCTTCCCATCACATACTCCCGGGGTCAGACACAGAGTGAATCTCCCTTCCACACCGTACCATCACACCACTACTAGGGTCAGACACAGAGATAATCTCCCTCCACATCGTCCTATCAAACACACCCGGGGTTCAGACACAGAGTGATTATTCCTCTACAAGGTCCCCTCAACACTCCCGGGGTCAGACACAGAGTGAATCTCCCTCCACACCGTCCCATCGTACACTCACGGGGTCAGACACAGAGTGAAACTCCCTCCACACCGTCCCATCACACACTACTAGGGTCAGACACAGAGTGAATCTCCCTCCAAATCGTCCCATCAAACACTCCCGGGGGACAGACACAGAGTGATTATTCCTCTACACGGTCCCATCAAACACTCCCGGGGTCAGACGCGGAGCGATTATTCCTCTACACGGTCCCAACAAAGACTCCCTGGGTCAGACACAGAGTGATTATTACTCTGCACGGTCCCATCAAACACTCCCGGGGTCAGACACAGAGTGATTATGCCTGTACACGGTCCCATCAAACACTCCCGGGGTCAGACACAGAGTGATTATTCCTCTACACGGTACCATCAAACACCCCCGTGGTCAGACACAGAGTGATTATTCCTCTACACCGTCCAATCAAACACTCTCGGTTTCAGACACAGTGTGAATCTCCGTCCACACCGTCCCATCACACAATCCCGTGGTCAGACACAGAGTGATTATTCATCTACACGGTCGCATCACACACTCCCGAGGTCAGACAAAGAGTGAATCTCCCTCCACACCGTGTCATCAGACGCTCACGGGGTCAGACGCAGAGTGTATCTCCCTCCACACCGTCCATCACACAGTCCCGTGGTCAGACACAGAGTGATTATTCATCTACACGGTCGCATCACACACTCCCGAGGTCAGACAAAGAGTGAATCTCCCTCCACACCGTGTCATCAGACGCTCACGGGGTCAGACGCAGAGGGATTATTCCTCTACTCGGTCCCATCATACACTCCCGTGGGTCAGACACAGAGTGATTATTCCTCTACACAATCCCATCTACACTCCCGGGGTCAGACACGGAGTGATTATTCCTCTACACAGGTCCCATCAAACACCCCCGGGGTCAAACACAGAGTGAATCTCCCTCCACACCGTCCCATCGTACACTCACGGGGTCAGACATAGAGTGAATCTCCCTCCACATCGTCCCATCACACACTCCCGGCGTCAGACACAGAGTGAATCTCCTTCCTCACCGTCCCATCACACACTACTAGGGTCAGACACAGAGTGAATCTCGCTCAGACCGTCCCATCACATACTCCCGGGGTCAGACACAGAGTGAATCTCCCTCTACATCGTCCCATCAAACACTCCCGGGGGTCAGACACAGAGTGATTATTCCACTGCACGGACCCATCAAACACTCCCGGGGGTCAGACACAGAGTGAATATTCCTCTACACGGTCCCATCACACTCTCCCGGGGTCAGACACAGAGTGAATCTCACTCTACACCGCCCATTACACACTCCCGGGGTCAGACACAGAGTGAATCTCCCTCCACACCGTCACATCACACACATCCGGTGTCAGACACAGAGTGAATCTCCCTCCTACCCGTCTATTCACACTCTCCCGATTTCAGACACAGACTGAATCTCCCTCCACACCGTCCCATCACACACTCCAGGGGTCAGACACAGAGTGAATCTCCCTCCACACCGTCCCGTCCACACACTCCCGTGGTCAGACACAGAGTGATTATTCTCTACACTGTCCCATCAACATTCCCGGGGGTGAGACACAGAGTGATTATTCCTCTACACGGCCACATCAAACACTCCCGGGGGTCAGACACAGAGTGTATCTCCCCTCCACACCGTCCCATCACACTCTCCCGGGGTCAGACACAGAGTGAATCTCACTCTACACCGCCCATTACACACTCCCGGGGTCAGACACAGAGTGAATCTCCCTCCACACCGTCCCATCACACTCTCCCGGTGTCACACACAGAGTGATTATTCCTCTACACGAACCCATCAGACAATCCTGGGGTCAGACACAGAGTGAATCTCCCTCCACACCGTCCCATCAAACACTCCCGGGGTCAGACACAGAGTGATTATTCCTCTACACCTTCCCATCAAACACTCCCTGTGTCAGACACAGAGTGATTATTCCTCTACACGGTCCCATCAAACACTCCGGGTTCAGTCACAGAGTGTATCTCCCTCCACACCGTCCCATCACACGCTCCCGTGGTCAGACACAGAGAGATTATTCCTCTACACGGTCCCATCAAACACTCCCGGGGTCAGACACAGAGTGAATCTCCATCCGCACCGTCCCATCACACACTCCCGGGGTCAGGCACAGTGTGATTATTCCTAAACACGGTCCCATCAAACACTCCCGGGATCAGACGCAGAGTGAATCTCCCTCCAAACCGTCCCATCACTCACTCCCGGGGTCAGACACAGAGTGAATCTCCCTCCACATCGTCCCATCACACACTCCCGGCGTCAGACACAAAGTGAATCTCCTTCCACACCGTCCCATCACACACTACTAGGGTCAGACACAGAGATAATCTCCCTCCAGACCTTCCCATCACATACTCCCGGGGTCAGACACAGAGTGAATCTCCTTCCACACCGTACCATCACACACTACTAGGGTCAGACACAGAGATAATCTCCCTCCACATCGTCCTATCAAACACACCCGGGGTTCAGACACAGAGTGATTATTCCTCTACAAGGTCCCCTCAACACTCCCGGGGTCAGACACAGAGTGAATCTCCCTCCACACCGTCCCATCGTACACTCACGGGGTCAGACACAGAGTGAAACTCCCTCCACACCGTCCCATCACACACTACTAGGGTCAGACACAGAGTGAATCTCCCTCCAAATCGTCCCATCAAACACTCCCGGGGGACAGACACAGAGTGATTATTCCTCTACACGGTCCCATCAAACACTCCCGGGGTCAGACGCGGAGCGATTATTCCTCTACACGGTCCCAACAAAGACTCCCTGGGTCAGACACAGAGTGATTATTACTCTGCACGGTCCCATCAAACACTCCCGGGGTCAGACACAGAGTGATTATGCCTGTACACGGTCCCATCAAACACTCCCGGGGTCAGACACAGAGTGATTATTCCTCTACACGGTACCATCAAACACCCCCGTGGTCAGACACAGAGTGATTATTCCTCTACACCGTCCAATCAAACACTCTCGGTTTCAGACACAGTGTGAATCTCCGTCCACACCGTCCCATCACACAATCCCGTGGTCAGACACAGAGTGATTATTCATCTACACGGTCGCATCACACACTCCCGAGGTCAGACAAAGAGTGAATCTCCCTCCACACCGTGTCATCAGACGCTCACGGGGTCAGACGCAGAGTGTATCTCCCTCCACACCGTCCCATCACACAGTCCCGTGGTCAGACACAGAGTGATTATTCATCTACACGGTCGCATCACACACTCCCGAGGTCAGACACAGAGTGAATCTCCCTCCACACCGTGTCATCAGACGCTCACGGGGTCAGACGCAGAGGGATTATTCCTCTACTCGGTCCCATCATACACTCCCGTGGGTCAGACACAGAGTGATTATTCCTCTACACAGTCCCATCTACACTCCCGGGGTCAGACACGGAGTGATTATTCCTCTACACAGTCCCATCAAACACCCCCGGGGTCAAACACAGAGTGAATCTCCCTCCACACCGTCCCATCGTACACTCACGGGGTCAGACATAGAGTGAATCTCCCTCCACATCGTCCCATCACACACTCCCGGCGTCAGACACAGAGTGAATCTCCTTCCTCACCGTCCCATCACACACTACTAGGGTCAGACACAGAGTGAATCTCGCTCAGACCGTCCCATCACATACTCCCGGGGTCAGACACAGAGTGAATCTCCCTCTACATCGTCCCATCAAACACTCCCGGGGGTCAGACACAGAGTGATTATTCCACTGCACGGACCCATCAAACACTCCCGGGGGTCAGACACAGAGTGAATATTCCTCTACACGGTCCCATCAACACTCCCGGGGGTCAGACACAGAGTGATTATTTCTCTACACGGTCCCATCAAACACTCCCTGGGGTCAGACACAGAGTGAATCTCCCTCCACACCGTCCCATCACACTCTCCCGGGGTCAGACACAGAGTGAATCTCACTCTACACCGCCCATTACACACTCCCGGGGTCAGACACAGAGTGAATCTCCCTCCACACCGTCACATCACACACATCCGGTGTCAGACACAGAGTGAATCTCCCTCCTACCCGTCTATTCACACTCTCCCGATTTCAGACACAGACTGAATCTCCCTCCACACCGTCCCATCACACACTCCCGGGGGTCAGACACAGAGTGAATCTCCCTCCACACCGTCCCGTCACACACTCCCGTGGTCAGACACAGAGTGATTATTCCTCTACACTGTCCCATCAACATTCCCGGGGGTGAGACACAGAGTGATTATTCCTCTACACGGCCACATCAAACACTCCCGGGGGTCAGACACAGAGTGTATCTCCCTCCACACCGTCCCATCACACTCTCCCGGGGTCAGACACAGAGTGAATCTCACTCTACACCGCCCATTACACACTCCCGGGGTCAGACACAGAGTGAATCTCCCTCCACACCGTCCCATCACACTCTCCCGGTGTCACACACAGAGTGATTATTCCTCTACACGAACCCATCAGACAATCCTGGGGTCAGACACAGAGTGAATCTCCCTCCACACCGTCCCATCACACACATCCGGTGGCAGACGCAGAGTGAATCTCCCTCCTACCCGTCCCGTCACACTCCCCCGAGTTCAGACACAGACTGAATCTCCCTCCACACGGTCCCATCACACACTCCCGTGGTCAGAAACAGTGATTATTCCTCTACACGGTCCCATCACACACTCCCGTGGTCAGACACAGAGTGATTATTCCTCTACACGGTCGCATCGCACTCTCCCGAGGTCAGACAAACAGTGAATCTCCCTCCACACCGTCTCATCACATGCTCACGGGGTCAGACACAGAGTGATTATTCCCCTACCCGGTACCATCAAACAATCCCTGGGTCATACAAAAAGTGAATCTCCCTCCACACCGTCCCATCAAAAACTCCCGGGGTCAGACACAGAGTGATTATTCCTCTACACCGTCCCGTCAAACAGTCCCGGTGTCAGACACAGAGTGATTATTCCTCTACACGGTCCCATCAAACACTCCCGGGGTCAGACGCAGAGTGTATCTCCCTCCACACCGTCCCATCACACACTCCCTTGGTCAGACACAGAGAGATTATTCCTCTACACGGTCGCATCACAGACTCCCGAGGTCAGACAAAGAGTGAATCTCCCTCCACACCGTGTCATCAGACGCTCACGGGGTCAGACGCAGAGTGATTATTCCTCTAAACGGTCCCATCAAACAATCCCTGGGTCAGACACAGAGTGAATCTCCCTCCACACCGTCCCATCACACACTCCCTTGGTCAGACACAGAGAGATTATTCCTCTACACGGTCCCATCAAACACTCCCGGGGTCAGACACAGAGTGAATCTCCATCCGCACCGTCCCATCACACACTCCCGGGGTCAGACACAGAGTGATTATTCCTCAACACGGTCCCATCAAACACTCCCGGGATCAGACACAGAGTGAATCTCCCTCCACACCGTCCCATCACTCACTCCCGGGGTCAGACACAGAGTGAATCTCCCTCTACATCGTCCCATCACGCACTCCCGGCGTCAGACACAAAGTGAATCTCCCTCCACACCGTCCCATCACACACTACTAGGGTCAGACACAGAGTGAATCTCCCTCCAGACCGTCCCATCAAACACTCCCGGGGGTCAGACACAGAGTGATTATTCCTCTACACCGTCCCATCACATACTCCCGGGGTCAGACTCTGAGTGAATCTCCCTCCACATCGTCCCATCAAACACTCACGGGGGTCAGACACAGAGTGATTATTCCTCTACACGGTCCCATCATACACTCCCGGGGGTCAGACACAGAGTGATTATTCCTCTACACGGTCCCATCAACACTCCCGGGGTCAGACACGGAGTGATTATTCCTCTACACAGTCCCATCAAACACCCCCGGGGTCAAACACAGAGTGAATCTCCCTCCACACCGTCCCATCGTACACTCACGGGGTCAGATATAGAGTGAATCTCCCTCCACATCGTCCCATCACACACTCCCGGCGTCAGACACAGAGTGAATCTCCTTCCACACCGTCCCATCACACACTACTAGGGTCAGACACAGAGTGAATCTCGCTCAGACCGTCCCATCACATACTCCCGGGGTCAGACACAGAGTAAATCTCCCTCTACATCGCCCCATCAAACACTCCCGGGGGTCAGACACAGAGTGATTATTCCTCTGCACGGTCCCATCAAACACTCCCGGGGGTCAGACACAGAGTGAATATTCCTCTACACGGTCCCATCAACACTCCCGGGGGTCAGACACAGAGTGATTATTTCTCTACACGGTCCCATCAAACACTCCCGGGGGTCAGACACAGAGTGAATCTCCCTCCACACCGTCACATCACACACATCCGGTGTCAGACACAGACTGAATCTCCCTCCACACCGTCCCATCGCACACTCCCGGGGGTCAGACACAGAGTGAGTCTCCCTCCACACCGTCCTATCACACTCTCCCGGGGTCAGACACAGAGTGAATCTCACTCTACACCGCCCATTACACACTCCCGGTGTCAGACACAGAGTGATTATTCATCTACACGGTCGCATCACACACTCCCGAGGTCAGACAAAGAGTGAATCTCCCTCCACACCGTCTCATCACATGCTCACGGGGTCAGACACAGAGTGATTATTCCTCTACCCGGTACCATCAAACAATCCCTGGGTCATACAAAAAGTGAATCTCCCTCCACACCGTCCCATCAAAAACTCCCGGGGTCAGACACAGAGTGATTATTCCTCTACACCGTCCCGTCAAACAGTCCCGGTGTCAGACACAGAGTGATTATTCCTCTACACGGTCCCATCAAACACTCCCGGGGTCAGACGCAGAGTGTATCTCCCTCCACACCGTCCCATCACACACTCCCTTGGTCAGACACAGAGAGATTATTCCTCTACACGGTCGCATCACAGACTCCCGAGGTCAGACAAAGAGTGAATCTCCCTCCACACCGTGTCATCAGACGCTCACGGGGTCAGACGCAGAGTGATTATTCCTCTACACGGTCCCATCAAACAATCCCTGGGTCAGACACAGAGTGAATCTCCCTCCACACCGTCCCATCACACACTCCCTTGGTCAGACACAGAGAGATTATTCCTCTACACGGTCCCATCAAACAATCCCGGGGTCAGACACAGAGTGAATCTCCATCCGCACCGTCCCATCACACACTCCCGGGGTCAGACACAGAGTGATTATTCCTCAACACGGTCCCATCAAACACTCCCGGGATCAGACACAGAGTGAATCTCCCTCCACACCGTCCCATCACTCACTCCCGGGGTCAGACACAGAGTGAATCTCCCTCTACATCGTCCCATCACGCACTCCCGGCGTCAGACACAAAGTGAATCTCCCTCCACACCGTCCCATCACACACTACTAGGGTCAGACACAGAGTGAATCTCCCTCCAGACCGTCCCATCAAACACTCCCGGGGGTCAGACACAGAGTGATTATTCCTCTACACCGTCCCATCACATACTCCCGGGGTCAGACTCTGAGTGAATCTCCCTCCACATCGTCCCATCAAACACTCACGGGGGTCAGACACAGAGTGATTATTCCTCTACACGGTCCCATCATACACTCCCGGGGGTCAGACACAGAGTGATTATTCCTCTACACGGTCCCATCAACACTCCCGGGGTCAGACACGGAGTGATTATTCCTCTACACAGTCCCATCAAACACACCCGGGGTCAAACACAGAGTGAATCTCCCTCCACATCGTCCCATCGTACACTCCCGGCGTCAGACACAGAGTGAATCTCCTTCCACACCGTCCCATCACACACTACTAGGGTCAGACACAGAGTGAATCTCGCTCAGACCGTCCCATCACATACTCCCGGGGTCAGACACAGAGTAAATCTCCCTCTACATCGCCCCATCAAACACTCCCGGGGGTCAGACACAGAGTGATTATTCCTCTGCACGGTCCCATCAAACACTCCCGGGGGTCAGACACAGAGTGAATATTCCTCTACACGGTCCCATCAACACTCCCGGGGGTCAGACACAGAGTGATTATTTCTCTACACGGTCCCATCAAACACTCCCGGGGGTCAGACACAGAGTGAATCTCCCTCCACACCGTCACATCACACACATCCGGTGTCAGACACAGAGTGAATCTCCCTCCTACCCGTCCCATCACACTCTCCCGATTTCAGACACAGACTGAATCTCCCTCCACACCGTCCCATCGCACACTCCCGGGGGTCAGACACAGAGTGAGTCTCCCTCCACACCGTCCTATCACACTCTCCCGGGGTCAGACACAGAGTGAATCTCACTCTACACCGCCCATTACACACTCCCGGTGTCAGACACAGAGTGATTATTCATCTACACGGTCGCATCACACACTCCCGAGGTCAGACAAAGAGTGAATCTCCCTCCACACCGTGTCATCAGACGCTCACGGGGTCAGACGCAGAGGGATTATTCCTCTACACGGTCCCATCAAACAATCCCTGGGTCAGACACAGAGTGAATCTCCCTCCACACCGTCCCATCACACACTCCCGTGGTCAGACACAGAGAGATTATTCCTCTACACGGTCCCATCAAACACTCCCGGTGTCAGACACAGAGTGATTATTCCTCAACACGGTCCCATCAAACACTCCCAGGATCAGACACAGAGTGAATCTCCCTCCACACCGTCCCATCACTCACTCCCGGGGTCAGACACAGAGTGAATCTCCCTCCACACCGTCCCATCACACTCTCCCGGTGTCACACACAGAGTGATTATTCCTCTACACGAACCCATCAGACAATCCTGGGGTCAGACACAGAGTGAATCTCCCTCCACACCGTCCCATCAAACACTCCCGGGGTCAGACACAGAGTGATTATTCCTCTACACCTTCCCATCAAACACTCCCTGTGTCAGACACAGAGTGATTATTCCTCTACACGGTCCCATCAAACACTCCCGGGTTCAGACACAGAGTGTATCTCCCTCCACACCGTCCCATCACACGCTCCCGTGGTCAGACACAGAGAGATTATTCCTCTACACGGTCCCATCAAACACTCCCGGGGTCAGACACAGAGTGAATCTCCATCCGCACCGTCCCATCACACACTCCCGGGGTCAGGCACAGTGTGATTATTCCTAAACACGGTCCCATCAAACACTCCCGGGATCAGACGCAGAGTGAATCTCCCTCCAAACCGTCCCATCACTCACTCCCGGGGTCAGACACAGAGTGAATCTCCCTCCACATCGTCCCATCACACACTCCCGGCGTCAGACACAAAGTGAATCTCCTTCCACACCGTCCCATCACACACTACTAGGGTCAGACACAGAGATAATCTCCCTCCAGACCTTCCCATCACATACTCCCGGGGTCAGACACAGAGTGAATCTCCTTCCACACCGTACCATCACACACTACTAGGGTCAGACACAGAGATAATCTCCCTCCACATCGTCCTATCAAACACACCCGGGGTTCAGACACAGAGTGATTATTCCTCTACAAGGTCCCCTCAACACTCCCGGGGTCAGACACAGAGTGAATCTCCCTCCACACCGTCCCATCGTACACTCACGGGGTCAGACACAGAGTGAAACTCCCTCCACACCGTCCCATCACACACTACTAGGGTCAGACACAGAGTGAATCTCCCTCCAAATCGTCCCATCAAACACTCCCGGGGGACAGACACAGAGTGATTATTCCTCTACACGGTCCCATCAAACACTCCCGGGGTCAGACGCGGAGCGATTATTCCTCTACACGGTCCCAACAAAGACTCCCTGGGTCAGACACAGAGTGATTATTACTCTGCACGGTCCCATCAAACACTCCCGGGGTCAGACACAGAGTGATTATGCCTGTACACGGTCCCATCAAACACTCCCGGGGTCAGACACAGAGTGATTATTCCTCTACACGGTACCATCAAACACCCCCGTGGTCAGACACAGAGTGATTATTCCTCTACACCGTCCAATCAAACACTCTCGGTTTCAGACACAGTGTGAATCTCCGTCCACACCGTCCCATCACACAATCCCGTGGTCAGACACAGAGTGATTATTCATCTACACGGTCGCATCACACACTCCCGAGGTCAGACAAAGAGTGAATCTCCCTCCACACCGTGTCATCAGACGCTCACGGGGTCAGACGCAGAGTGTATCTCCCTCCACACCGTCCCATCACACAGTCCCGTGGTCAGACACAGAGTGATTATTCATCTACACGGTCGCATCACACACTCCCGAGGTCAGACAAAGAGTGAATCTCCCTCCACACCGTGTCATCAGACGCTCACGGGGTCAGACGCAGAGGGATTATTCCTCTACTCGGTCCCATCATACACTCCCGTGGGTCAGACACAGAGTGATTATTCCTCTACACAGTCCCATCTACACTCCCGGGGTCAGACACGGAGTGATTATTCCTCTACACAGTCCCATCAAACACCCCCGGGGTCAAACACAGAGTGAATCTCCCTCCACACCGTCCCATCGTACACTCACGGGGTCAGACATAGAGTGAATCTCCCTCCACATCGTCCCATCACACACTCCCGGCGTCAGACACAGAGTGAATCTCCTTCCTCACCGTCCCATCACACACTACTAGGGTCAGACACAGAGTGAATCTCGCTCAGACCGTCCCATCACATACTCCCGGGGTCAGACACAGAGTGAATCTCCCTCTACATCGTCCCATCAAACACTCCCGGGGGTCAGACACAGAGTGATTATTCCACTGCACGGACCCATCAAACACTCCCGGGGGTCAGACACAGAGTGAATATTCCTCTACACGGTCCCATCAACACTCCCGGGGGTCAGACACAGAGTGATTATTTCTCTACACGGTCCCATCAAACACTCCCTGGGGTCAGACACAGAGTGAATCTCCCTCCACACCGTCCCATCACACTCTCCCGGGGTCAGACACAGAGTGAATCTCACTCTACACCGCCCATTACACACTCCCGGGGTCAGACACAGAGTGAATCTCCCTCCACACCGTCACATCACACACATCCGGTGTCAGACACAGAGTGAATCTCCCTCCTACCCGTCTATTCACACTCTCCCGATTTCAGACACAGACTGAATCTCCCTCCACACCGTCCCATCACACACTCCCGGGGGTCAGACACAGAGTGAATCTCCCTCCACACCGTCCCGTCACACACTCCCGTGGTCAGACACAGAGTGATTATTCCTCTACACTGTCCCATCAACATTCCCGGGGGTGAGACACAGAGTGATTATTCCTCTACACGGCCACATCAAACACTCCCGGGGGTCAGACACAGAGTGTATCTCCCTCCACACCGTCCCATCAAACTCTCCCGGGGTCAGACACAGAGTGAATCTCACTCTACACCGCCCATTACACACTCCCGGGGTCAGACACAGAGTGAATCTCCCTCCACACCGTCCCATCACACTCTCCCGGTGTCACACACAGAGTGATTATTCCTCTACACGAACCCATCAGACAATCCTGGGGTCAGACACAGAGTGAATCTCCCTCCACACCGTCCCATCACACACATCCGGTGGCAGACGCAGAGTGAATCTCCCTCCTACCCGTCCCGTCACACTCCCCCGAGTTCAGACACAGACTGAATCTCCCTCCACACGGTCCCATCACACACTCCCGTGGTCAGAAACAGTGATTATTCCTCTACACGGTCCCATCACACACTCCCGTGGTCAGACACAGAGTGATTATTCCTCTACACGGTCGCATCGCACTCTCCCGAGGTCAGACAAACAGTGAATCTCCCTCCACACCGTCTCATCACATGCTCACGGGGTCAGACACAGAGTGATTATTCCTCTACCCGGTACCATCAAACAATCCCTGGGTCATACAAAAAGTGAATCTCCCTCCACACCGTCCCATCAAAAACTCCCGGGGTCAGACACAGAGTGATTATTCCTCTACACCGTCCCGTCAAACAGTCCCGGTGTCAGACACAGAGTGATTATTCCTCTACACGGTCCCATCAAACACTCCCGGGGTCAGACGCAGAGTGTATCTCCCTCCACACCGTCCCATCACACACTCCCTTGGTCAGACACAGAGAGTTTATTCCTCTACACGGTCGCATCACAGACTCCCGAGGTCAGACAAAGAGTGAATCTCCCTCCACACCGTGTCATCAGACGCTCACGGGGTCAGACGCAGAGTGATTATTCCTCTACACGGTCCCATCAAACAATCCCTGGGTCAGACACAGAGTGAATCTCCCTCCACACCGTCCCATCACACACTCCCTTGGTCAGACACAGAGAGATTATTCCTCTACACGGTCCCATCAAACACTCCCGGGGTCAGACACAGAGTGAATCTCCATCCGCACCGTCCCATCACACACTCCCGGGGTCAGACACAGAGTGATTATTCCTCAACACGGTCCCATCAAACACTCCCGGGATCAGACACAGAGTGAATCTCCCTCCACACCGTCCCATCACTCACTCCCGGGGTCAGACACAGAGTGAATCTCCCTCTACATCGTCCCATCACGCACTCCCGGCGTCAGACACAAAGTGAATCTCCCTCCACACCGTCCCATCACACACTACTAGGGTCAGACACAGAGTGAATCTCCCTCCAGACCGTCCCATCAAACACTCCCGGGGGTCAGACACAGAGTGATTATTCCTCTACACCGTCCCATCACATACTCCCGGGGTCAGACTCTGAGTGAATCTCCCTCCACATCGTCCCATCAAACACTCACGGGGGTCAGACACAGAGTGATTATTCCTCTACACGGTCCCATCATACACTCCCGGGGGTCAGACACAGAGTGATTATTCCTCTACACGGTCCCATCAACACTTCCGGGGTCAGACACGGAGTGATTATTCCTCTACACAGTCCCATCAAACAACCCCGGGGTCAAACACAGAGTGAATCTCCCTCCACACCGTCCCATCGTACACTCACGGGGTCAGATATAGAGTGAATCTCCCTCCACATCGTCCCATCACACACTCCCGGCGTCAGACACAGAGTGAATCTCCTTCCACACCGTCCCATCACACACTACTAGGGTCAGACACAGAGTGAATCTCGCTCAGACCGTCCCATCACATACTCCCGGGGTCAGACACAGAGTAAATCTCCCTCTACATCGCCCCATCAAACACTCCCGGGGGTCAGACACAGAGTGATTATTCCTCTGCACGGTCCCATCAAACACTCCCGGGGGTCAGACACAGAGTGAATATTCCTCTACACGGTCCCATCAACACTCCCGGGGGTCAGACACAGAGTGATTATTTCTCTACACGGTCCCATCAAACACTCCCGGGGGTCAGACACAGAGTGAATCTCCCTCCACACCGTCACATCACACACATCCGGTGTCAGACACAGAGTGAATCTCCCTCCTACCCGTCCCATCACACTCTCCCGATTTCAGACACAGACTGAATCTCCCTCCACACCGTCCCATCGCACACTCCCGGGGGTCAGACACAGAGTGAGTCTCCCTCCACACCGTCCTATCACACTCTCCCGGGGTCAGACACAGAGTGAATCTCACTCTACACCGCCCATTACACACTCCCGGTGTCAGACACAGAGTGATTATTCATCTACACGGTCGCATCACACACTCCCGAGGTCAGACAAAGAGTGAATCTCCCTCCACACCGTCTCATCACATGCTCACGGGGTCAGACACAGAGTGATTATTCCTCTACCCGGTACCATCAAACAATCCCTGGGTCATACAAAAAGTGAATCTCCCTCCACACCGTCCCATCAAAAACTCCCGGGGTCAGACACAGAGTGATTATTCCTCTACACCGTCCCGTCAAACAGTCCCGGTGTCAGACACAGAGTGATTATTCCTCTACACGGTCCCATCAAACACTCCCGGGGTCAGACGCAGAGTGTATCTCCCTCCACACCGTCCCATCACACACTCCCTTGGTCAGACACAGAGAGATTATTCCTCTACACGGTCGCATCACAGACTCCCGAGGTCAGACAAAGAGTGAATCTCCCTCCACACCGTGTCATCAGACGCTCACGGGGTCAGACGCAGAGTGATTATTCCTCTACACGGTCCCATCAAACAATCCCTGGGTCAGACACAGAGTGAATCTCCCTCCACACCGTCCCATCACACACTCCCTTGGTCAGACACAGAGAGATTATTCCTCTACACGGTCCCATCAAACAATCCCGGGGTCAGACACAGAGTGAATCTCCATCCGCACCGTCCCATCACACACTCCCGGGGTCAGACACAGAGTGATTATTCCTCAACACGGTCCCATCAAACACTCCCGGGATCAGACACAGAGTGAATCTCCCTCCACACCGTCCCATCACTCACTCCCGGGGTCAGACACAGAGTGAATCTCCCTCTACATCGTCCCATCACGCACTCCCGGCGTCAGACACAAAGTGAATCTCCCTCCACACCGTCCCATCACACACTACTAGGGTCAGACACAGAGTGAATCTCCCTCCAGACCGTCCCATCAAACACTCCCGGGGGTCAGACACAGAGTGATTATTCCTCTACACCGTCCCATCACATACTCCCGGGGTCAGACTCTGAGTGAATCTCCCTCCACATCGTCCCATCAAACACTCACGGGGGTCAGACACAGAGTGATTATTCCTCTACACGGTCCCATCATACACTCCCGGGGGTCAGACACAGAGTGATTATTCCTCTACACGGTCCCATCAACACTCCCGGGGTCAGACACGGAGTGATTATTCCTCTACACAGTCCCATCAAACACACCCGGGGTCAAACACAGAGTGAATCTCCCTCCACATCGTCCCATCGTACACTCCCGGCGTCAGACACAGAGTGAATCTCCTTCCACACCGTCCCATCACACACTACTAGGGTCAGACACAGAGTGAATCTCGCTCAGACCGTCCCATCACATACTCCCGGGGTCAGACACAGAGTAAATCTCCCTCTACATCGCCCCATCAAACACTCCCGGGGGTCAGACACAGAGTGATTATTCCTCTGCACGGTCCCATCAAACACTCCCGGGGGTCAGACACAGAGTGAATATTCCTCTACACGGTCCCATCAACACTCCCGGGGGTCAGACACAGAGTGATTATTTCTCTACACGGTCCCATCAAACACTCCCGGGGGTCAGACACAGAGTGAATCTCCCTCCACACCGTCACATCACACACATCCGGTGTCAGACACAGAGTGAATCTCCCTCCTACCCGTCCCATCACACTCTCCCGATTTCAGACACAGACTGAATCTCCCTCCACACCGTCCCATCGCACACTCCCGGGGGTCAGACACAGAGTGAGTCTCCCTCCACACAGTCCTATCACACTCTCCCGGGGTCAGACACAGAGTGAATCTCACTCTACACCGCCCATTACACACTCCCGGTGTCAGACACAGAGTGATTATTCATCTACACGGTCGCATCACACACTCCCGAGGTCAGACAAAGAGTGAATCTCCCTCCACACCGTGTCATCAGACGCTCACGGGGTCAGACGCAGAGGGATTATTCCTCTACACGGTCCCATCAAACAATCCCTGGGTCAGACACAGAGTGAATCTCCCTCCACACCGTCCCATCACACACTCCCGTGGTCAGACACAGAGAGATTATTCCTCTACACGGTCCCATCAAACACTCCCGGTGTCAGACACAGAGTGATTATTCCTCAACACGGTCCCATCAAACACTCCCAGGATCAGACACAGAGTGAATCTCCCTCCACACCGTCCCATCACTCACTCCCGGGGTCAGACACAGAGTGAATCTCCCTCTACATCGTCCCATCACGCACTCCCGGCGTCAGACACAAAGTGAATCTCCCTCCACACCGTCCCATCACACACTACTAGGGTCAGACACAGAGTGAATCTCCCTCCAGACCGTCCCATCAAACACTCCCGGGGGTCAGACACAGAGTGATTATTCCTCTACACCGTCCCATCACATACTCCCGGGGTCAGACTCTGAGTGAATCTCCCTCCACATCGTCCCATCAAACACTCCCGGGGGTCAGACACAGAGTGATTATTCCTCTACACGGTCCCATCATACACTCCCGGGGGTCAGACACAGAGTGATTATTCCTCTACACGGTCCCATCAACACTCCCGGGGTCAGACACGGAGTGATTACTCCTCTACACAGTCCCATCAAACACCCCCTGGGTCAAACACAGAGTGAATCTCCCTCCACACCGTCCCATCGTACACTCACGGGGTCAGATATAGAGTGAATCTCCCTCCACATCGTCCCATCACACACTCCCGGCGTCAGACACAGAGTGAATCTCCTTCCACACCGTCCCATCACACACTACTAGGGTCAGACACAGAGTGATTATTCCTCTAAACGGTCCCATCAACACTCCCGGGGGTCAGACACAGAGTGATTATTTCTCTACACGGTCCCATCAAACACTCCCGGGGGTCAGACACAGAGTGAATCTCACTCCAGACCGTCCCATCCCATATTCCCGGGGTCAGACACAGAGTGAATCTCCCTCCACAAGGTCCCATCAAACACTCCCGGGGGTCAGACACAGAGTGATTATTCCTCTACTCGGTCCCATCATACACTCCCGTGGGTCAGACACAGAGTGATTATTCCTCTACACAGTCCCATCTACACTCCCGGGGTCAGACACGGAGTGATTATTCCTCTACACAGTCCCATCAAACACCCCCGGGGTCAAACACAGAGTGAATCTCCCTCCACACCGTCCCATCGTACACTCACGGGGTCAGACATAGAGTGAATCTCCCTCCACATCGTCCCATCACACACTCCCGGCGTCAGACACAGAGTGAATCTCCTTCCTCACCGTCCCATCACACACTACTAGGGTCAGACACAGAGTGAATCTCGCTCAGACCGTCCCATCACATACTCCCGGGGTCAGACACAGAGTGAATCTCCCTCTACATCGTCCCATCAAACACTCCCGGGGGTCAGACACAGAGTGATTATTCCACTGCACGGTCCCATCAAACACTCTCGGGGGTCAGACACAGAGTGAATATTCCTCTACACGGTCCCATCAACACTCCCGGGGGTCAGACACAGAGTGATTATTTCTCTACACGGTCCCATCAAACACTCCCTGGGGTCAGACACAGAGTGAATCTCCCTCCACACCGTCCCATCACACTCTCCCGGGGTCAGACACAGAGTGAATCTCACTCTACACCGCCCATTACACACTCCCGGGGTCAGACACAGAGTGAATCTCCCTCCACACCGTCACATCACACACATCCGGTGTCAGACACAGAGTGAATCTCCCTCCTACCCGTCTATTCACACTCTCCGGATTTCAGACACAGACTGAATCTCCCTCCACACCGTCCCATCACACACTCCCGGGGGTCAGACACAGAGTGAATCTCCCTCCACACCGTCCTATCACACTCTCCCGGGGTCAGACACAGAGTGAATCTCACTCTACACCGCCCATTACACACTCCCGGGGTCAGACACAGAGTGAATCTCCCTCCAGACCGTCCCGTCACACACTCCCGTGGTCAGACACAGAGTGATTATTCCTCTACACTGTCCCATCAACATTCCCGGGGGTGAGACACAGAGTGATTATTCCTCTAAACGGCCACATCAAACACTCCCGGGGGTCAGACACAGAGTGTATCTCCCTCCACACCGTCCCATCACACTCTCCCGGTGTCAGACACAGAGTGAATCTCACTCTACACCGCCCATTACACACTCCCGGGGTCAGACACAGAGTGAATCTCCCTCCACACCGTCCCATCACACTCTCCCGGTGTCACACACAGAGTGATTATTCCTCTACACGAACCCATCAGACAATCCTGGGGTCAGACACAGAGTGAATCTCCCTCCACACCGTCCCATCACACACATCCGGTGGCAGACGCAGAGTGAATCTCCCTCCTACCCGTCCCGTCACACTCCCCCGAGTTCAGACACAGACTGAATCTCCCTCCACACGGTCCCATCACACACTCCCGTGGTCAGAAACAGTGATTATTCCTCTACACGGTCCCATCACACACTCCCGTGGTCAGACACAGAGTGATTATTCCTCTACACGGTCGCATCGCACTCTCCCGAGGTCAGACAAACAGTGAATCTCCCTCCACACCGTCTCATCACATGCTCACGGGGTCAGACACAGAGTGATCATTCCTCTACCCGGTACCATCAAACAATCCCTGGGTCATACAAAAAGTGAATCTCCCTCCACACCGTCCCATCAAAAACTCCCGGGATCAGACACAGAGTGATTATTCCTCTACACCGTCCCATCAAACAGTCCCGGTGTCAGACACAGAGTGATTATTCCTCTACACGGTCCCATCAAACACTCCCGGGGTCAGACGCAGAGTGTATCTCCCTCCACACCGTCCCATCACACACTCCCTTGGTCAGACACAGAGAGATTATTCCTCTACACGGTCGCATCACAGACTCCCGAGGTCAGACAAAGAGTGAATCTCCCTCCACACCGTGTCATCAGACGCTCACGGGGTCAGACGCAGAGTGATTATTCCTCTACACGGTCCCATCAAACAATCCCTGGGTCAGACACAGAGTGAATCTCCCTCCACACCGTCCCATCACACACTCCCGGGGTCAGACACAGAGTGATTATTCCTCAACACGGTCCCATCAAACACTCCCGGGATCAGACACAGAGTGAATCTCCCTCCACACCGTCCCATCACTCACTCCCGGGGTCAGACACAGAGTGAATCTCCCTCTACATCGTCCCATCACGCACTCCCGGCGTCAGACACAAAGTGAATCTCCCTCCACACCGTCCCATCACACACTACTAGGGTCAGACACAGAGTGAATCTCCCTCCAGACCGTCCCATCAAACACTCCCGGGGGTCAGACACAGAGTGATTATTCCTCTACACCGTCCCATCACATACTCCCGGGGTTAGACTCTGAGTGAATCTCCCTCCACATCGTCCCATCAAACACTCACGGGGGTCAGACACAGAGTGATTATTCCTCTACACGGTCCCATCATACACTCCCGGGGGTCAGACACAGAGTGATTATTCCTCTACACGGTCCCATCAACACTCCCGTGGTCAGACACGGAGTGATTATTCCTCTACACAGTCCCATCAAACACACCCGGGGTCAAACACAGAGTGAATCTCCCTCCACACCGACCCATCGTACACTCACGGGGTCAGATATAGAGTGAATCTCCCTCCACATCGTCCCATCACACACTCCCGGCGTCAGACACAGAGTGAATCTCCTTCCACACCGTCCCATCACACACTACTAGGGTCAGACACAGAGTGAATCTCGCTCAGACCGTCCCATCACATACTCCCGGGGTCAGACACAGAGTAAATCTCCCTCTACATCGTCCCATCAAACACTCCCGGGGGTCAGACACAGAGTGATTATTCCTCTGCACGGTCCCATCAAACACTCCCGGGGGTCAGACACAGAGTGAATATTCCTCTACACGGTCCCATCAACACTCCCGGGGGTCAGACACAGAGTGATTATTTCTCTACACGGTCCCATCAAACACTCCCGGGGGTCAGACACAGAGTGAATCTCCCTCTACACCGTCACATCACACACATCCGGTGTCAGACACAGAGTGAATCTCCCTCCTACCCGTCCCATCACACTCTCCCGATTTCAGACACAGACTGAATCTCCCTCCACACCGTCCCATCACACACTCCCGGGGGTCAGACACAGAGTGAGTCTCCCTCCACACCGTCCTATCACACTCTCCCGGGGTCAGACACAGAGTGAATCTCACTCTACACCGCCCATTACACACTCCCGGGGTCAGACACAGAGTGAATCTCCCTCCAGACCGTCCCATCACACACTCCCGTGGTCAGACACAGAGTGATTATTCCTCTACACTGTCCCATCAACATTCCCGGGGGTGAGACACAGAGTGATTATTCCTCTACACGGCCCCATCAAACACTCCCGGGGGTCAGACACAGAGTGTATCTCCCTCCACACCGTCCCATCACACTCTCCCGGGGTCAGACACAGAGTGAATCTCACTCTACACCGCCCATTACACACTCCCGGGGTCAGACACAGAGTGAATCTCCCTCCACACCGTCCCATCACACTCTCCCGGTGTCACACACAGAGTGATTATTCCTCTACACGAACCCATCAGACAATCCTGGGGTCAGACACAGAGTGAATCTCCCTCCACACCGTCCCATCACATACTCCCGGGGTCAGACTCTGAGTGAATCTCCCTCCACATCGTCCCATCAAACACTCACGGGGGTCAGACACAGAGTGATTATTCCTCTACACGGTCCCATCATACACTCCCGGGGGTCAGACACAGAGTGATTATTCCTCTACACGGTCCCATCAACACTCCCGGGGTCAGACACGGAGTGATTATTCCTCTACACAGTCCCATCAAACACCCCCGGGGTCAAACACAGAGTTAATCTCCCTCCACACCGTCCCATCGTACACTCACGGGGTCAGATATAGAGTGAATCTCCCTCCACATCGTCCCATCACACACTCCCGGCGTCAGACACAGAGTGAATCTCCTTCCACACCGTCCCATCACACACTACTAGGGTCAGACACAGAGTGAATCTCGCTCAGACCGTCCCATCACATACTCCCGGGGTCAGACACAGAGTAAATCTCCCTCTACATCGTCCCATCAAACACTCCCGGGGGTCAGACACAGAGTGATTATTCCTCTGCACGGTCCCATCAAACACTCCCGGGGGTCAGACACAGAGTGAATATTCCTCTACACGGTCCCATCAACACTCCCGGGGGTCAGACACAGAGTGATTATTTCTCTACACGGTCCCATCAAACACTCCCGGGGGTCAGACACAGAGTGAATCTCCCTCCACACCGTCACATCACACACATCCGGTGTCAGACACAGAGTGAATCTCCCTCCTACCCGTCCCATCACACTCTCCCGATTTCAGACACAGACAGAATCTCCCTCCACACCGTCCCATCACACACTCCCGGGGGTCAGACACAGAGTCAGTCTCCCTCCACACCGTCCTATAACACTCTCCCGGGGTCAGACACAGAGTGAATCTCACTCTACACCGCCCATTACACACTCCCGGGGTCAGACACAGAGTGAATCTCCCTCCAGACCGTCCCATCACACACTCCCGTGGTCAGACACAGAGTGATTATTCCTCTACACTGTCCCATCATCATTCCCGGGGGTGAGACACAGAGTGATTATTCCTCTACACTGTCCAATCATCATTCCCGGGGGTGAGACACAGAGTGATTATTCCTCTACACGGCCCCATCAAACACTCCCGGGGGTCAGACACAGAGTGTATCTCCCTCCACACCGTCCCATCACACTCTCCCGGGGTCAGACACAGAGTGAATCTCACTCTACACCGCCCATTACACACTCCCGGGGTCAGACACAGAGTGAATCTCCCTCCACACCGTCCCATCACACTCTCCCGGTGTCACACACAGAGTGATTATTCCTCTACACGAACCCATCAGACAATCCTGGGGTCAGACACAGAGTGAATCTCCCTCCACACCGTCCCATCACACACATCCGGTGGCAGATGCAGACTGAATCTCCCTCCACACCGTCCCATCACACACTCCCGGGGTCAGACACAGAGTGATTATTCCTCTACACGGTCCCATCAAACACTCCCGGGGGTGAGACACAGAGTGATTATTCCTCTACACGGTCCCATCACACACTCCCGTGGTCAGAAACAGTGATTATTCCTCTACACGGTCCCATCACACACTCCCGTGGTCAGACACAGAGTGATTATTCCTCTACACGGTCGCATCACACTCTCCCGAGGTCAGACAAACAGTGAATCTCCCTCCACACCGTCCCATCAAACACTCCCGGGGTCAGACACAGAGTGATTATTCCTCTACACCGTCCCATCAAACAGTCCCGGTGTCAGACACAGAGTGATTATTCCTCTACACGGTCCCATCAAACACTCCCGGGGTCAGACGCAGAGTGTATCTCCCTCCACACCGTCCCATCACACACTCCCGTGGTCAGACACAGAGAGATTATTCCTCTACACGGTCGCATCACAGACTCCCGAGGTCAGACAAAGAGTGAATCTCCCTCCACACCGTGTCATCAGACGCTCACGGGGTCAGACGCAGAGTGATTATTCCTCTACACGGTCCCATCAAACAATCCCTGGGTCAGACACAGAGTGAATCTCCCTCCACACCGTCCCATCACACACTCCCGTGGTCAGACACAGAGAGATTATTCCTCTACACGGTCCCATCAAACACTCCCGGGGTCAGACACAGACTGAATCTCCATCCGCACCGTCCCATCACACACTCCCGGGGTCAGACACAGAGTGATTATTCCTCAACACGGTCCCATCAAACACTCCCGGGATCAGACACAGAGTGAATCTCCCTCCACACCGTCCCATCACTCACTCCCGGGGTCAGACACAGAGTGAATCTCCCTCTACATCGTCCCATCACGCACTCCCGGCGTCAGACACAGAGTGATTATTCCTCTACACGGCCCCATCATACACTCCCTGGGGTCAGACACAGAGTGATTATTCCTCTACACGGTCCCATCAACACTCCCGGGGTCAGACACGGAGTGATTATTCCTCTACACAGTCCCATCAAACACCCCCGGGGTCAAACACAGAGTGAATCTCCCTCCACACCGTCCCATCGTACACTCACTGGGTCAGATATAGAGTGAATCTCCCTCCACATCGTCCCATCACACACTCCCGGCGTCAGACACAGAGTGAATCTCCTTCCACACCGTCCCATCACACACTACTAGGGTCAGACACAGAGTGAATCTCCCTCCACATCGTCCCATCAAACACTCCCGGGGGTCAGACACAGAGTGATTATTCCTCTACACGGTCCCATCAAACACTCCCGGCAGGTCAGACACAGAGTGATTATTCCTCTAAACGGTCCCATCAACACTCCCGGGGGTCAGACACAGAGTGATTATTTCTCTACACGGTCGCATCACAGACTCCCGAGGTCAGACAAAGAGTGAATCTCCCTCCACACCGTGTCATCAGACGCTCACGGGGTCAGACGCAGAGTGATTATTCCTCTACACGGTCCCATCAAACAATCCCTGGGTCAGACACAGAGTGAATCTCCCTCCACACCGTCCCATCACACACTCCCGTGGTCAGACACAGAGAGATTATTCCTCTACACGGTCCCATCAAACACTCCCGGGGTCAGACACAGACTGAATCTCCATCCGCACCGTCCCATCACACACTCCCGGGGTCAGACACAGAGTGATTATTCCTCAACACGGTCCCATCAAACACTCCCGGGATCAGACACAGAGTGAATCTCCCTCCACACCGTCCCATCACTCACTCCCGGGGTCAGACACAGAGTGAATCTCCCTCTACATCGTCCCATCACGCACTCCCGGCGTCAGACACAGAGTGATTATTCCTCTACACGGCCCCATCATACACTCCCTGGGGTCAGACACAGAGTGATTATTCCTCTACACGGTCCCATCAACACTCCCGGGGTCAGACACGGAGTGATTATTCCTCTACACAGTCCCATCAAACACCCCCGGGGTCAAACACAGAGTGAATCTCCCTCCACACCGTCCCATCGTACACTCACTGGGTCAGATATAGAGTGAATCTCCCTCCACATCGTCCCATCACACACTCCCGGCGTCAGACACAGAGTGAATCTCCTTCCACACCGTCCCATCACACACTACTAGGGTCAGACACAGAGTGAATCTCCCTCCACATCGTCCCATCAAACACTCCCGGGGGTCAGACACAGAGTGATTATTCCTCTACACGGTCCCATCAAACACTCCCGGCAGGTCAGACACAGAGTGATTATTCCTCTAAACGGTCCCATCAACACTCCCGGGGGTCAGACACAGAGTGATTATTTCTCTACACGGTCCCATCAAACACTCCCGGGGGTCAGACACAGAGTGAATCTCCCTCCAGACCATCCCATCACATACTCCCGGGGTCAGACACAGAGTGAATCTCCCTCCACAAGGTCCCATCAAACACTGCCGGGGGTCAGACACAGAGTGATTATTCCTCTACACGGTCCCATCATACACTCCCGTGGGTCAGACACAGAGTGATTATTCCTCTACACAGTCCCATCTACACTCCCGGGGTCAGACACGGAGTGATTATTCCTCTACACAGTCCCATCAAACACCCCCGGGGTCAAACACAGCGTGAATCTCCCTCCACACCGTCCCATCGTACACTCACGGGGTCAGACACAGAGTGAATCTCCCTCCACATCTTCCCATCACACACTCCCGGCGTCAGACACAGAGTGAATCTCCTTCCTCACCGTCCCATCACACACTACTAGGGTCAGACACAGAGTGAATCTCGCTCAGACCGTCCTATCACACTCTCCCGGGGTCAGACACAGAGTGAATCTCACTCTACACCGCCCATTACACACTCCCGGGGTCAGACACAGAGTGAATCTCCCTCCAGACCGTCCCATCACACACTCCCGTGGTCAGACACAGAGTGATTATTCCTCTACACTGTCCCATCATCATTCCCGGGGGTGAGACACAGAGTGATTATTCCTCTACACTGTCCAATCATCATTCCCGGGGGTGAGACACAGAGTGATTATTCCTCTACACGGCCCCATCAAACACTCCCGGGGGTCAGACACAGAGTGTATCTCCCTCCACACCGTCCCATCACACTCTCCCGGGGTCAGACACAGAGTGAATCTCAATCTACACCGCCCATTACACACTCCCGGGGTCAGACACAGAGTGAATCTCCCTCCACACCGTCCCATCACACTCTCCCGGTGTCACACACAGAGTGATTATTCCTCTACACGAACCCATCAGACAATCCTGGGGTCAGACACAGAGTGAATCTCCCTCCACACCGTCCCATCACACACATCCGGTGGCAGATGCAGAGTGAATCTCCCTCCTACCCGTCCCATCACACTCCCCCCGAGTTCAGACACAGACTGAATCTCCCTCCACACCGTCCCATCACACACTCCCGGGGTCAGACACAGAGTGATTATTCCTCTACACGGTCCCATCAAACACTCCCGGGGGTGAGACACAGAGTGATTATTCCTCTACACGGTCCCATCACACACTCCCGTGGTCAGAAACAGTGATTATTCCTCTACACGGTCCCATCACACACTCCCGTGGTCAGACACAGAGTGATTATTCCTCTACACGGTCGCATCACACTCTCCCGAGGTCAGACAAACAGTGAATCTCCCTCCACACCGTCCCATCAAACACTCCCGGGGTCAGACACAGAGTGATTATTCCTCTACACCGTCCCATCAAACAGTCCCGGTGTCAGACACAGAGTGATTATTCCTCTAAACGGTCCCATCAAACACTCCCGGGGTCAGACGCAGAGTGTATCTCCCTCCACACCGTCCCATCACACACTCCCGTGGTCAGACACAGAGAGATTATTCCTCTACACGGTCGCATCACAGACTCCCGAGGTCAGACAAAGAGTGAATCTCCCTCCACACCGTGTCATCAGACGCTCACGGGGTCAGACGCAGAGTGATTATTCCTCTACACGGTCCCATCAAACAATCCCTGGGTCAGACACAGAGTGAATCTCCCTCCACACCGTCCCATCACACACTCCCGTGGTCAGACACAGAGAGATTATTCCTCTACACGGTCCCATCAAACACTCCCGGGGTCAGACACAGACTGAATCTCCATCCGCACCGTCCCATCACACACTCCCGGGGTCAGACACAGAGTGATTATTCCTCAACACGGTCCCATCAAACACTCCCGGGATCAGACACAGAGTGAATCTCCCTCCACATCGTCCCATCACACACTCCCGGCGTCAGACACAAAGTGAATCTCCTTCCACACCGTCCCATCACACACTACTAGGGTCAGACACAGTGTGAATCTCCGTCCACACCGTCCCATCACATACTCCCGGGGTCAGACACAGAGTGAATCTCCCTCTACATCGTCCCATCACGCACTCCCGGCGTCAGACACAGAGTGATTATTCCTCTACACGGCCCCATCATACACTCCCTGGGGTCAGACACAGAGTGATTATTCCTCTACACGGTCCCATCAACACTCCCGGGGTCAGACACGGAGTGATTATTCCTCTACACAGTCCCATCAAACACCCCCGGGGTCAAACACAGAGTGAATCTCCCTCCACACCGTCCCATCGTACACTCACTGGGTCAGATATAGAGTGAATCTCCCTCCACATCGTCCCATCACACATTCCCGGCGTCAGACACAGAGTGAATCTCCTTCCACACCGTCCCATCACACACTACTAGGGTCAGACACAGAGTGAATCTCCCTCCACATCGTCCCATCAAACACTCCCGGGGGTCAGACACAGAGTGATTATTCCTCTACACGGTCCCATCAAACACTCCCGGCAGGTCAGACACAGAGTGATTATTCCTCTAAACGGTCCCATCAACACTCCCGGGGGTCAGACACAGAGTGATTATTTCTCTACACGGTCCCATCAAACACTCCCGGGGGTCAGACACAGAGTGAATCTCCCTCCAGACCATCCCATCACATACTCCCGGGGTCAGACACAGAGTGAATCTCCCTCCACAAGGTCCCATCAAACACTGCCGGGGGTCAGACACAGAGTGATTATTCCTCTACACGGTCCCATCATACACTCCCGTGGGTCAGACACAGAGTGATTATTCCTCTACACAGTCCCATCTACACTCCCGGGGTCAGACACGGAGTGATTATTCCTCTACACAGTCCCATCAAACACCCCCGGGGTCAAACACAGCGTGAATCTCCCTCCACACCGTCCCATCGTACACTCACGGGGTCAGACACAGAGTGAATCTCCCTCCACATCTTCCCATCACACACTCCCGGCGTCAGACACAGAGTGAATCTCCTTCCTCACCGTCCCATCACACACTACTAGGGTCAGACACAGAGTGAATCTCGCTCAGACCGTCCCATCACATACTCCCGGGGTCAGACACAGAGTGAATCTCCCTCTACATCGTCCCATCAAACACTCCCGGGGGTCAGACACAGAGTGGTTATTCCTCTGCACGGTCCCATCAAACACTCCCGGGATAAGACACAGAGTGAATCTCCCTCAACACCGTCCCATCACTCACGCCCGGGGTCAGACACAGAGTGAATCTCCCTCTACATCGTCCCATCACGCACTCCCGGCGTTAGACACAAAGTGAATCTCCCTCCACACCGTCCCATCACACACTACTAGGGTCAGACACAGAGTGAATCTCCCTCCAGACCGTCCCATTACATACTCCCGGGGTCAGACACTGAGTGAATCTCCCTCCACATCGTCCCATCAAACACTCCCGGGGGTCAGACACAGAGTGATTATTCCTCTACACGGTCCCATCAACACTCCCGGGGTCAGACACGGAGTGATTATTCCTCTACACCGTCCCATCACATACTCCCGGGGTCAGACTCTGAGTGAATCTCCCTCCACATCGTCCCATCAAACACTCCCGGGGGTCAGACACAGAGTGATTATTCCTCTACACGGTCCCATCAACACTCCCGGGGTCAGACACGGAGTGATTATTCCTCTACACAGTCCCATCAAACACCCCCGGGGTCAAACACAGAGTGAATCTCCCTCCACACCGTCCCATCGTACACTCACGGGGTCAGATATAGAGTGAATCTCCCTCCACATCGTCCCATCACACACTCCCGGCGTCAGACACAGAGTGAATCTCCTTCCACACCGTCCCATCACACACTACTAGGGTCAGACACAGAGTGAATCTCCCTCCACACCGTACCATCGTACACTCACGGGGTCAGATATAGAGTGAATCTCCCTCCACATCGTCCCATCACACACTACTAGGGTCAGACACAGAGTGAATCTCCCTCCAGACCGTCCCATTACATACTCCCGGGGTCAGACACAGAGTGAATCTCACTCTACACCGCCCATTACACTCTCCCGGTGTCACACACAGAGTGATTATTCCTCTACACGAACCCATCAGACAATCCTGGGGTCAGACACAGAGTGAATTCCCTCCACACCGTCCCATCACACACATCCGGTGGCAGTCGCAGAGTGAATCTCCCTCCTACCCGTCCCATCACACTCCCCCGAGTTCAGACACAGACTGAATCTCCCTCCACACCGTCCCATCACACACTCCCGGGGACAGACACAGAGTGATTATTCCTCTACACGGTCCCATCAAACACTCCCGGGGGTCAGACACAGAGTGATTATTGCTCTACACGGTCCCATCACACACTCCCGTGGTCAGAAACAGTGATTATTCCTCTACACGGTCCCATCACACACTCCCGTGGTCAGACACAGAGTGATTATTCCTCTACACGGTCGCATCACACTCTCCCGAGGTCAGACAAACAGTGAATCTCCATCCACACCGTCTCATCACATGCTCACGGGGTCAGACACAGAGTGATTATTCCTCTACCCGGTACCATCAAACAATCCCTAGGTCATACAAAAAGTGAATCTCCCTCCACACCGTCCCATCAAACACTCCCGGGGTCAGACACAGAGTGATTATTCCTCTACACCGTCCCATCAAACAGTCCCGGTGTCAGACACAGAGTGATTATTCCTCTACACGGTCCCATCAAACACTCCCGGGGTCAGACGCAGAGTGTATCTCCCTCCACACCGTCCCATCACACACTCCCGTGGTCAGACACAGAGAGATTATTCCTCTACACGGTCCCATCAACACTCCCGGGGTCAGACACAGAGTGATTATTCCTATACACGGTCAAATCAAACAGTCCCGGGATCAGACACAGAGTGAATCTCCCTCCAAACCGTCCCATCACTCACTCCCGGGGTCAGACACAGAGTGAATCTCCCTCCACATCGTCCCATCACACTCTCCCGGCGTCAGACACAAAGTGAATCTCCTTCCACACCGTCCCATCACACACTACTAGGGTCAGACACAGAGATAATCTCCCTCCAGACCGTCCCATCACATACTCCCGGGGTCAGACACAGAGTGAATCTCCCTCCACATCGTCCCATCAAACACACCCGGGGGTCAGACACAGAGTGATTATTCCTCCACAAGGACCCATCAACACCCGGGGTCAGACACGGAGTGATTGTTCCACTACACAGCCCCATCAAACACCCCCGGGGTCAGACACAGAGTGAACCTCCCTCCACACCGTCCCATCGTACACTCACGGGGTCAGACACAGAGTGAAACTCCCTCCACACCGTCCCATCACACACTACTAGGGTCAGACACAGACTGAATCTCCCCCCAGTCCGTCCCATCACATACTCCCGGGGTCAGACACAGAGTGAAACACCCTCCACATCGTCCCATCAACCACTCCCGGGGGATAGACAAAGAGTGATTATTCCTCTACACGGTCCCATCAAACACTCCCGGGGTCAAACGCGGAGCGATTATTCCTCTACACGGTCCCATCAAAGACTCCCTGGGTCAGACACAGAGTGATTATTACTCTGCACGGTCCCATCAAACACTCCCGGGGTCAGACACAGAGTGATTATGCCTGTACACGGTCCCATCAAACACTCCCGGGTTCAGAGACAGAGTGATTATTCCTCTACACGGTACCATCAAACACCCCCGTGGTCAGACACAGAGTGATTATTCCTCTACACCGTCCAATCAAACACTCTCGGTTTCAGACACAGTGTGAATCTCCGTCCACACCGTCCCATCACATACTCCCGGGGTCAGACACAGAGTGAATCTCCCTACACATCGTCCCATCAAACACACCCGGGGGTCAGACACAGAGTGATTATTCCTCTACAAGGACCCATCAACACCCGGGGTCAGACACGGAGTGATTGTTCCTCTACACAGCCCCATCAAACACCCCCGGGGTCAGACACAGAGTGAATCTCCCTCCACACCGTCCCATCGTACACTCACGGGGTCAGACACAGAGTGAAACTCCCTCCACACCGTCCCATCACACACTACTAGGGTCAGACACAGAGTGAATCTCCCTCCAGACCGTCCCATCACATACTCCCGGGGTCAGACACAGAGTGAAACACCCTCCACATCGTCCCATCAACCACTCCCGGGGGATAGACACAGAGTGATTATTCCTCTACACGGTCCCATCAAACACTCCCGGGGTCAAACGCGGAGCGATTATTCCTCTACACGGTCCCATCAAAGACTCCCTGGGTCAGACACAGAGTGATTATTACTCTGCACGGTCCCATCAAACACTCCCGGGGTCAGACACAGAGTGATTATGCCTGTACACGGTCCCATCAAACACTCCCGGGGTCAGAGACAGAGTGATTATTCCTCTACACGGTACCATCAAACAGCCCCGTGGTCAGACACAGAGTGATTATTCCTCTACACCGTCCAATCAAACACTCTCGGTTTCAGACACAGTGTGAATCTCCGTCCACACCGTCCCATCACACAGTCCCGTGGTCAGACACAGAGTGATTATTCATCTACACGGTCGCATCACACACTCACGAGGTCAGACAAAGAGTGAATCTCCCTCCACACCGTGTCATCAGACGCTCACGGGGTCAGACCCAGAGTGATTATTCCTCTACACGGTCCCATCAAACAATCCCTGGGTCAGACAAAAAGTGAATCTCCCCCAACACCGTCCCATCACACACTCCCGGGGTCAGACACAGAGTGATTATACCTCTACACGGTCCCATCAAACACTCCCGGGGTCAGACACAGAGTGAATCTCCCTCCACACAGTCCCATCACACACTCCCGTGGTCAGACACAGAGAGATTATTCCTCTACAAGGACCCATCAACACTCCCGGGGTCAGACACGGAGTGATTGTTCCTCTACACAGCCCCATCAAACACCCCCGGGGTCAGACACAGAGTGAATCTCCCTCCACACCGTCCCATCGTACACTCACGGGGTCAGACACAGAGTGAAACTCCCTCCACTCCGTCCCATCACACACTACTAGGGTCAGACACAGAGTGAATCTCTCTCCAGACCGTCCCATCACATACTCCCGGGGTCAGACACAGAGTGAAACACCCTCCACATCGTCCCATCAACCACTCCCGGGGGATAGACACAGAGTGATTATTCCTCTACACGGTCCCATCAAACACTCCCTGGGTCAAACGCGGAGCGATTATTCCTCTACACGGTCCCATCAAAGACTCCCTGGGTCAGACACAGAGTGATTATTTCTCTGCACGGTCCCATTAAACACTCCCGGGTTCAGACACAGAGTGATTATGCCTGTACACGGTCCCATCAAACACTCCCGGGGTCAGAGACAGAGTGATTATTCCTCTACACGGTACCATCAAACACCCCCGTGGTCAGACACAGAGTGATTATTCCTCTACACCGTCCAATCAAACACTCTCGGCGTCAGACACAAAGTGAATCTCCGTCCACACCGTCCCATCACACACTACTAGGGTCAGACACAGAGATAATCTCCCTCCAGACCGTCCCATCACATACTCCCGGGGTCAGACACAGAGTGAATCTCCCTCCACATCGTCCCATCAAACACACCCGGGGGTCAGACACAGAGTGATTATTCCTCTACAAGGACCCATCAACACCCGGGGTCAGACACGGAGTGATTGTTCCTCTACACAGCCCCATCAAACACCCCCGGGGTCAGACACAGAGTGAATCTCCCTCCACACCGTCCCATCGTACACTCACGGGGTCAGACACAGAGTGAAACTCCCTCCACTCCGTCCCATCACACACCACTAGGGTCAGACACAGAGTGAATCTCCCCCCAGACCGTCCCATCACATACTCCCGGGGTCAGACACAGAGTGAAACACCCTCCACATCGTCCCATCAACCACTCCCGGGGGATAGACAAAGAGTGATTATTCCTCTACACGGTCCCATCAAACACTCCCGGGGTCAAACGCGGAGCGATTATTCCTCTACACGGTCCCATCAAAGACTCCCTGGGTCAGACACAGAGTGATTATTACTCTGCACGGTCCCATCAAACACTCCCGGGGTCAGACACAGAGTGATTATGCCTGTACACGGTCCCATCAAACACTCCCGGGGTCAGAGACAGAGTGATTATTCCTCTACACGGTACCATCAAACACCCCCGTGGTCAGACACAGAGTGATTATTCCTCTACACCGTCCAATCAAACACTCTCGGTTTCAGACACAGTGTGAATCTCCGTCCACACCGTCCCATCACATACTCCCGGGGTCAGACACAGAGTGAATCTCCCTCCACATCGTCCCATCAAACACACCCGGGGGTCAGACACAGAGTGATTATTCCTCTACAAGGACCCATCAACACCCGGGGTCAGACACGGAGTGATTGTTCCTCTACACAGCCCCATCAAACACCCCCGGGGTCAGACACAGAGTGAATCTCCCTCCACACCGTCCCATCGTACACTCACGGGGTCAGACACAGAGTGAAACTCCCTCCACACCGTCCCATCACACACTACTATGGTCAGACACAGAGTGAATCTCCCTCCAGACCGTCCCATCACATACTCCCGGGGTCAGACACAGAGTGAAACACCCTCCACATCGTCCCATCAACCACTCCCGGGGGATAGACACAGAGTGATTATTCCTCTACACGGTCCCATCAAACACTCCCGGGGTCAAACGCGGAGCGATTATTCCTCTACACGGTCCCATCAAAGACTCCCTGGGTCAGACACAGAGTGATTATTACTCTGCACGGTCCCATCAAACACTCCCGGGGTCAGACACAGAGTGATTATGCCTGTACACGGTCCCATCAAACACTCCCGGGGTCAGAGACAGAGTGATTATTCCTCTACACGGTACCATCAAACAGCCCCGTGGTCAGACACAGAGTGATTATTCCTCTAAACCGTCCAATCAAACACTCTCGGTTTCAGACACAGTGTGAATCTCCGTCCACACCGTCCCATCACACAGTCCCGTGGTCAGACACAGAGTGATTATTCATCTACACGGTCGCATCACACACTCCCGAGGTCAGACAAAGAGTGAATCTCCCTCCACACCGTGTCATCAGACGCTCACGGGGTCAGACCCAGAGTGATTATTCCTCTACACGGTCCCATCAAACAATCCCTGGGTCAGACAAAAAGTGAATCTCCCCCAACACCGTCCCATCACACACTCCCGGGGTCAGACACAGAGTGATTATTCCTCTACACGGTCCCATCAAACACTCCCGGGGTCAGACACAGAGTGAATCTCCCTCCACACAGTCCCATCACACACTCCCGTGGTCAGACACAGAGAGATTATTCCTCTACAAGGACCCATCAACACTCCCGGGGTCAGACACGGAGTGATTGTTCCTCTACACAGCCCCATCAAACACCCCCGGGGTCAGACACAGAGTGAATCTCCCTCCACACCGTCCCATCGTACACTCACGGGGTCAGACACAGAGTGAAACTCCCTCCACTCCGTCCCATCACACACTACTAGGGTCAGACACAGAGTGAATCTCTCTCCAGACCGTCCCATCACATACTCCCGGGGTCAGACACAGAGTGAAACACTCTCCACATCGTCCCATCAACCACTCCCGGGGGATAGACACAGAGTGATTATTCCTCTACACGGTCCCATCAAACACTCCCGGGGTCAAACGCGGAGCGATTATTCCTCTACACGGTCCCATCAAAGACTCCCTGGGTCAGACACAGAGTGATTATTACTCTGCACGGTCCCATTAAACACTCCCGGGTTCAGACACAGAGTGATTATGCCTGTACACGGTCCCATCAAACACTCCCGGGGTCAGAGACAGAGTGATTATTCCTCTACACGGTACCATCAAACACCCCCGTGGTCAGACACAGAGTGATTATTCCTCTACACCGTCCAATCAAACACTCTCGGTTTCAGACACAGTGTGAATCTCCGTCCACACCGTCCCATCACACAGTCCCGTGGTCAGACACAGAGTGATTATTCATCTACACGGTCGCATCACACACTCCCGAGGTCAGACAAAGAGTGAATCTCCCTCCACACCGTGTCATCAGACGCTCACGGGGTCAGACCCAGAGTGATTATTCCTCTACACGGTCCCATCAAACAATCCCTGGGTCAGACAAAAAGTGAATCTCCCCCAACACCGTCCCATCACACACTCCCGGGGTCAGACACAGAGTGATTATTCCTCTACACGGTCCCATCAAACACTCCCGGGGTCAGACACAGAGTGAATCTCCCTCCACACAGTCCCATCACACACTCCCGTGGTCAGACACAGAGAGATTATTCCTCTACAAGGACCCATCAACACTCCCGGGGTCAGACACGGAGTGATTGTTCCTCTACACAGCCCCATCAAACACCCCCGGGGTCAGACACAGAGTGAATCTCCCTCCACACCTTCCCATCGTACACTCACGGGGTCAGACACAGAGTGAAACTCTCTCCACTCCGTCCCATCACACACTACTAGGGTCAGACACAGAGTGAATCTCTCTCCAGACCGTCCCATCACATACTCCCGGGGTCAGACACAGAGTGAAACACTCTCCACATCGTCCCATCAACCACTCCCGGGGGATAGACACAGAGTGATTATTCCTCTACACGGTCCCATCAAACACTCCCGGGGTCAAACGCAGAGCGATTATTCCTCTACACGGTCCCATCAAAGACTCCCTGGGTCAGACACAGAGTGATTATTACTCTGCACGGTCCCATTAAACACTCCCGGGTTCAGACACAGAGTGATTATGCCTGTACACGGTCCCATCAAACACTCCCGGGGTCAGAGACAGAGTGATTATTCCTCTACACGGTACCATCAAACAGCCCCGTGGTCAGACACAGAGTGATTATTCCTCTACACCGTCCAATCAAACACTCTCGGTTTCAGACACAGTGTGAATCTCCGTCCACACCGTCCCATCACATACTCCCGGGGTCAGACACAGAGTGAATCTCACTCCACATCGTCCCATCAAACACACCCGGGGGTCAGACACAGAGTGATTATTCCTCTACAAGGACCCATCAACACCCGGGGTCAGACACGGAGTGATTGTTCCTCTACACAGCCCCATCAAACACCCCCGGGTTCAGACACAGAGTGAATCTCCCTCCACACCGCCCCATCGTACACTCACGGGGTCAGACACAGAGTGAAACTCCCTCCACACCGTCCCATCACACACTACTAGGGTCAGACACAGAGTGAATCTCCCCCCAGACCGTCCCATCACATACTCCCGGGGTCAGACACAGAGTGAAACACCCTCCACATCGTCCCATCAACCACTCCCGGGGGATAGACAAAGAGTGATTATTCCTCTACACGGTCCCATCAAACACTCCCGGGGTCAAACGCGGAGCGATTATTCCTCTACACGGTCCAATCAAAGACTCCCTGGGTCAGACACAGAGTGATTATTACTCTGCACGGTCCCATCAAACACTCCCGGGGTCAGACACAGAGTGATTATGCCTGTACACGGTCCCATCAAACACTCCCAGGGTCAGAGACAGAGTGATTATTCCTCTACACGGTACCATCAAACAGCCCCGTGGTCAGACACAGAGTGATTATTCCTCTACACCGTCCAATCAAACACTCTCGGTTTCAGACACAGTGTGAATCTCCGTCCACACCGTCCCATCACATACTCCCGGGGTCAGACACAGAGTGAATCTCCCTCCACATCGTCCCATCAAACACACCCGGGGGTCAGACACAGAGTGATTATTCCTCTACAAGGACCCATCAACACCCGGGTTCAGACACGGAGTGATTGTTCCTCTACACAGCCCCATCAAACACCCCCGGGGTCAGACACAGAGTGAATCTCCCTCCACACCGTCCCATCGTACACTCACGGGGTCAGACACAGAGTGAAACTCCCTCCACTCCGTCCCATCACACACTACTATGGTCAGACACAGAGTGAATCTCCCTCCAGACCGTCCCATCACATACTCCCGGGGTCAGACAAAGAGTGAAACACCCTCCACATCGTCCCATCAACCACTCCCGGGGGATAGACACAGAGTGATTATTCCTCTACACGGTCCCATCAAACACTCCCGGGGTCAAACGCGGAGCGATTATTACTCTGCACGGTCCCATCAAACACTCCCGGGGTCAGAGACAGAGTGATTATTCCTCTACACGGTACCATCAAACACCCCCGTGGTCAGACACAGAGTGATTATTCCTCTACACCGTCCAATCAAACACTCTCGGTTTCAGACACAGTGTGAATCTCCGTCCACACCGTCCCATCACACAGTCCCGTGGTCAGACACAGAGTGATTATTCATCTACACGGTCGCATCACACACTCCCGAGGTCAGACAAAGAGTGAATCTCCCTCCACACCGTGTCATCAGACGCTCACGGGGTCAGACCCAGAGTGATTATTCCTCTACACGGTCCCATCAAACAATCCCTGGGTCAGACAAAAAGTGAATCTCCCCCAACACCGTCCCATCACACACTCCCGGGGTCAGACACAGAGTGATTATTCCTCTACACGGTCCCATCAAACACTCCCGGGGTCAGACACAGAGTGAATCTCCATCCGCACCGTCCCATCACACACTCCCGGGGTCAGACACAGAGTGATTATTCCTATACACGGTCCCATCAAACAGTCCCGGGATCAGACACAGAGTGAATCTCCCTCCAAACCGTCCCATCACTCACTCCCGGGGTCAGACACAGAGTGAATCTCCCTCCACATCGTCCCATCACACACTCCCGGCGTCAGACACAAAGTGAATCTCCTTCCACACCGTCCCATCACACACTACTAGGGTCAGACACAGTGTGAATCTCCGTCCACACCGTCCCATCACATACTCCCGGGGTCAGACACAGAGTGAATCTCCCTCCACATCGTCCCATCATACACACCCGGGGGTCAGACACAGAGTGATTATTCCTCTACAAGGACCCATCAACACCCGGGGTCAGACACGGAGTGATTGTTCCTCTACACAGCCCCATCAAACACCCCCGGGGTCAGACACAGAGTGAATCTCCCTCCACACCGTCCCATCGTACACTCACGGGGTCAGACACAGAGTGAAACTCCCTCCACACAGTCCCATCACACACTCCCGGGGTCAGACACAGAGTGAATCTCCTTCCACACAGTCCCATCACACACTCCCGTGGTCAGACACAGAGAGATTATTCCTCTACAAGGACCCATCAACACTCCCGGGGTCAGACACGGAGTGATTGTTCCTCTACACAGCCCCATCAAACACCCCCGGGGTCAGACACAGAGTGAATCTCCCTCCACACCGTCCCATCACACACTACTAGGGTCAGACACAGAGTGAATCTCTCTCCAGACCGTCCCATCACATACTCCCGGGTCAGACACAGTGAAACACCCTCCACATCGTCCCATCAACCACTCCCGGGGGATAGACACAGAGTGATTATTCCTCTACACGGTCCCATCAAACACTCCCGGGGTCAAACGCGGAGCGATTATTCCTCTACACGGTCCCAACAAAGACTCCCTGGGTCAGACACAGTGTGATTATTACTCTGCACGGTCCCATTAAACACTCCCGGGTTCAGACACAGAGTGATTATGCCTGTACACGGTCCCATCAAACACTCCCGGGGTCAGAGACAGAGTGATTATTCCTCTACACCGTCCAATCAAACACTCTCGGTTTCAGACACAGTGTGAATCTCCGTCCACACCGTCCCATCACACAGTCCCGTGGTCAGACACAGAGTGATTATTCATCTACACGGTCGCATCACACACTCCCGAGGTCAGACAAAGAGTGAATCTCCCTCCACACCGTGTCATCAGACGCTCACGGGGTCAGACCCAGAGTGATTATTCCTCTACACGGTCCCATCAAACAATCCCTGGGTCAGACAAAAAGTGAATCTCCCCCCACACCGTCCCATCACACACTCCCGGGGTCAGACACAGAGTGATTATTCCTCTACACGGTCCCATCAAACACTCCCGGGGTCAGACACAGAGTGAATCTCCCTCCACACCGTCCCATCACTCTCTCCCGTGGTCAGACACAGAGAGATTATTACTCTACACGGTCCCATCAAACACTCCCGTGGTCAGACACAGAGTGAATCTCCATCCGCACCGTCCCATCACACACTCCCGGGGTCAGAGACAGAGTGATTATTCCTCTACACGGTACCATCAAACCCCCCGTGGTCAGACACAGAGTGATTATTCCTCTACACCGTCCAATCAAACACTCTCGGTTTCAGACACAGTGTGAATCTCCGTCCACACCGTCCCATCACATACTCCCGGGGTCAGACACAGTGTGAATCTCCCTCCACATCGTCCCATCAAACACACCCGGGGGTCAGACACAGAGTGATTATTCCTCTACAAGGACCCATCAACACCCGGGGTCAGATACGGAGTGATTGTTCCTCTACACAGCCCCATCAAACACCCCCGGGGTCAGACACAGAGTGAATCTCCCTCCACACCGTCCCATCGTACACTCACGGGTTCAGACACAGAGTGAAACTCCCTCCACACCGTCCCATCACACACTACTAGGGTCAGACACAGAGTGAATCTCCCTCCAGACCGTCCCATCACATACTCCCGGGGTCAGACACAGAGTGAAACACCCTCCACATCGTCCCATCAACCACTCCAGGGGGATAGACACAGAGTGATTATTCCTCTACACGGTCCCATCAAACACTCCCGGGGTCAAACGCGGAGCGATTATTCCTCTACACGGTCCCATCAAAGACTCCCTGGGTCAGACACAGAGTGAATATTACTCTGCACGGTCCCATCAAACACTCCCGGGGTCAGACACAGAGTGATTATGCCTGTACACGGTCCCATCAAACACTCCCGGGGTCAGAGACAGAGTGATTATTCCTCTACACGGTACCATCAAACAGCCCCGTGGTCAGACACAGAGTGATTATTCCTCTACACCGTCCAATCAAACACTCTCGGTTTCAGACACAGTGTGAATCTCCGTCCACACCGTCCCATCACACAGTCCCGTGGTCAGACACAGAGTGATTATTCATCTACACGGTCGCATCACACACTCCCGAGGTCAGACAAAGAGTGAATCTCCCTCCACACCGTGTCATCAGACGCTCACGGGGTCAGACCCAGAGTGATTATTCCTCTACACGGTCCCATCAAACAATCCCTGGGTCAGACAAAAAGTGAATCTCCCCCAACACCGTCCCATCACACACTCCCGGGGTCAGACACAGAGTGATTATTCCTCTACACGGTCCCATCAAACACTCCCGGGGTCAGACACAGAGTGAATCTCCCTCCACACAGTCCCATCACACACTCCCGTGGTCAGACACAGAGAGATTATTCCTCTACAAGGACCCATCAACACTCCCGGGGTCAGACACAGAGTGAATCTCCCTCCACACCGTCCCATCGTACACTCACGGGGTCAGACACAGAGTGAAACTCCCTCCACTCCGTCCCATCACACACTACTAGGGTCAGACACAGAGTGAATCTCTCTCCAGACCGTCCCATCACATACTCCCGGGGTCAGACACAGAGTGAAACACCCTCCACATCGTCCCATCAACCACTCCCGGGGGATAGACACAGAGTGATTATTCCTCTACACGGTCCCATCAAACACTCCCGGGGTCAAACGCGGAGCGATTATTCCTCTACACGGTCCCATCAAAGACTCCCTGGGTCAGACACAGAGTGATTATTACTCTGCACGGTCCCATTAAACACTCCCGGGTTCAGACACAGAGTGATTATGCCTGTACACGGTCCCATCAAACACTCCCGGGGTCAGAGACAGAGTGATTATTCCTCTACACGGTACCATCAAACACTCCCGGGGTCAGACACGGAGTGATTGTTCCTCTACGCAGCCCCATCAAACACCCCCGGGGTCAGACACAGAGTGAATCTCCCTCCACACCGTCCCATCGTACACTCACGGGGTCAGACACAGAGTGAAACTCCCTCCACTCCGTCCCATCACACACTACTAGGGTCAGACACAGAGTGAATCTCTCTCCAGACCGTCCCATCACATACTCCCGGGGTCAGACACAGAGTGAAACACCCTCCACATCGTCCCATCAACCACTCCCGGGGGATAGACACAGAGTGATTATTCCTCTACACGGTCCCATCAAACACTCCCGGGGTCAAACGCGGAGCGATTATTCCTCTACACGGTCCCATCAAAGACTCCCTGGGTCAGACACAGAGTGATTATTACTCTGCACGGTCCCATTAAACACTCCCGGGTTCAGACACAGAGTGATTATGCCTGTACACGGTCCCATCAAACACTCCCGGGGTCAGAGACAGAGTGATTATTCCTCTACACGGTACCATCAAACACCCCCGTGGTCAGACACAGAGTGATTATTCCTCTACACCGTCCAATCAAACACTCTCGGTTTCAGACACAGTGTGAATCTCCGTCCACACCGTCCCATCACATACTCCCGGGGTCAGACACAGAGTGAATCTCCCTCCACATCGTCCCATCAAACACACCCGGGGGTCAGACACAGAGTGATTATTCCTCTACAAGGACCCATCAACACCCGGGTTCAGACACGGAGTGATTGTTCCTCTACACAGCCCCATCAAACACCCCCGGGGTCAGACACAGTGTGAATCTCCCTCCACACCGTCCCATCGTACACTCACGGGGTCAGACACACAGTGAAACTCCCTCCACTCCGTCCCATCACACACTACTAGGGTCAGACACAGAGTGAATCTCCCTCCAGACCGTCCCATCACATACTCCCGGGGTCAGACACAGAGTGAAACACCCTCCACATCGTCCCATCAACCACTCCCGGGGGATAGACACAGAGTGATTATTCCTCTACACGGTCCCATCAAACACTCCCGGTGTCAAACGCGGAGCGATTATTCCTCTACACGGTCCCATCAAAGACTCCCTGGGTCAGACACAGAGTGATTATTACTCTGCACGGTCCCATCAAACACTCCCGGGGTCAGACACAGAGTGATTATGCCTGTACACGGTCCCATCAAACACACCCGGGGTCAGAGACAGAGTGATTATTCCTCTACACGGTACCATCAAACACCCCCGTGGTCAGACACAGAGTGATTATTCCTCTACACCGTCCAATCAAACACTCTCGGTTTCAGACACAGTGTGAATCTCCGTCCACACCGTCCCATCACACAGTCCCGTGGTCAGACACAGAGTGATTATTCATCTACACGGTCGCATCACACACTCCCGAGGTCAGACAAAGAGTGAATCTCCCTCCACACCGTGTCATCAGACGCTCACGGGGTCAGACCCAGAGTGATTATTCCTCTACACGGTCCCATCAAACAATCCCTGGGTCAGACAAAAAGTGAATCTCCCCCAACACCGTCCCATCACACACTCCCGGGGTCAGACACAGAGTGATTATTCCTCTACACGGTCCCATCAAACACTCCCGGGGTCAGACACAGAGTGAATCTCCCTCCACACAGTCCCATCACACACTCCCGTGGTCAGACACAGAGAGATTATTCCTCTACAAGGACCCATCAACACTCCCGGGGTCAGACACGGAGTGATTGTTCCTCTACGCAGCCCCATCAAACACCCCCGGGGTCAGACACAGAGTGAATCTCCCTCCACACCGTCCCATCGTACACTCACGGGGTCAGACACAGAGTGAAACTCCCTCCACTCCGTCCCATCACACACTACTAGGGTCAGACACAGAGTGAATCTCTCTCCAGACCGTCCCATCACATACTCCCGGGGTCAGACACAGAGTGAAACACCCTCCACATCGTCCCATCAACCACTCCCGGGGGATAGACACAGAGTGATTATTCCTCTACACGGTCCCATCAAACACTCCCGGGGTCAAACGCGGAGCGATTATTCCTCTACACGGTCCCATCAAAGACTCCCTGGGTCAGACACAGAGTGATTATTACTCTGCACGGTCCCATTAAACACTCCCGGGTTCAGACACAGAGTGATTATGCCTGTACACGGTCCCATCAAACACTCCCGGGGTCAGAGACAGAGTGATTATTCCTCTACACAGTACCATCAAACACCCCCGTGGTCAGACACAGAGTGATTATTCCTCTACACCGTCCAATCAAACACTCTCGGTTTCAGACACAGTGTGAATCTCCGTCCACACCGTCCCATCACATACTCCCGGGGTCAGACACAGAGTGAATCTCCCTCCACATCGTCCCATCAAACACACCCGGGGGTCAGACACAGAGTGATTATTCCTCTACAAGGACCCATCAACACCCGGGTTCAGACACGGAGTGATTGTTCCTCTACACAGCCCCATCAAACACCCCCGGGGTCAGACACAGTGTGAATCTCCCTCCACACCGTCCCATCGTACACTCACGGGGTCAGACACACAGTGAAACTCCCTCCACTCCGTCCCATCACACACTACTAGGGTCAGACACAGAGTGAATCTCCCTCCAGACCGTCCCATCACATACTCCCGGGGTCAGACACAGAGTGAAACACCCTCCACATCGTCCCATCAACCACTCCCGGGGGATAGACACAGAGTGATTATTCCTCTACACGGTCCCATCAAACACTCCCGGTGTCAAACGCGGAGCGATTATTCCTCTACACGGTCCCATCAAACACACCCTGGGTCAGAGACAGAGTGATTATTCCTCTACACGGTACCATCAAACACCCCCGTGGTCAGACACAGAGTGATTATTCCTCTACACCGTCCAATCAAACACTCTCGGTTTCAGACACAGTGTGAATCTCCGTCCACACCGTCCCATCACACAGTCCCGTGGTCAGACACAGAGTGATTATTCATCTACATGGTCGCATCACACACTCCCGAGGTCAGACAAAGAGTGAATCTCCCTCCACACCGTGTCATCAGACGCTCACGGGGTCAGACCCAGAGTGATTATTCCTCTACACGGTCCCATCAAACAATCCCTGGGTCAGACAAAAAGTGAATCTCCCCCAACACCGTCCCATCACACACTCCCGGGGTCAGACACAGAGTGATTATTCCTCTACACGGTCCCATCAAACACTCCCGGGGTCAAACGCGGAGCGATTATTCCTCTACACGGTCCCATCAAAGACTCCCTGGGTCAGACACAGAGTGATTATTATTCTGCACGGTCCCATCAAACACTCCCGGGGTCAGACACAGAGTGATTATGCCTGTACACGGTCCCATCAAACACTCCCGGGGTCAGAGACAGAGTGATTATTCCTCTACACGGTACCATCAAACACCCCCGTGGTCAGACACAGAGTGATTATTCCTCTACACCGTCCAATCAAACACTCTCGGTTTCAGACACAGTGTGAATCTCCGTCCACACCGTCCCATCACACAGTCCCGTGGTCAGACACAGAGTGATTATTCATCTACACGGTCGCATCACACACTCCCGAGGTCAGACAAAGAGTGAATCTCCCTCCACACCGTGTCATCAGACGCTCACGGGGTCAGACCCAGAGTGATTATTCCTCTACACGGTCCCATCAAACAATCCCTGGGTCAGACAAAAAGTGAATCTCCCCCCACACCGTCCCATCACACACTCCCGGGGTCAGACACAGAGTGATTATTCCTCTACACGGTCCCATCAAACACTCCCGGGGTCAGACACAGAGTGAATCTCCCTCCACACCGTCCCATCACACACTCCCGTGGTCAGACACAGAGAGATTATTCCTCTACACGGTCCCATCAAACACTCCCGGGGTCAGACACAGAGTGAATCTCCATCCGCACCGTCCCATCACACACTCCCGGGGTCAGACACAGAGTGATTATTCCTCTACACGGTCCCATCAAACACTCCCGGGATCAGACACAGAGTGAATCTCCCTCCACACCGTCCCATCACTCACTCCCGGGGTCAGACACAGAGTGATTCTCACTCTACATCGTCCCATCACACACTCCCGGCATCAGACACAAAGTGAATCTCCCTCCACACCGTCCCATCACACACTACTAGGGTCAGACACAGAGTGAATCTCCCTCCAGACCGTCCCATCAAACACTCCCGGGGGTCAGACACAGAGTGATTATTCCTCTACACCGTCCCATCACATACTCCCGGGGTCAGACTCTGAGTGAATCTCCCTCCACATCGTCCCATCAAACACTCCCGGGGGTCAGACACAGAGTGATTATTCCTCTACACGGTCCCATCATACACTCCCGGGGGTCAGACACAGAGTGATTATTCCTCTACACGGTCCCATCAACACTCCCGGGGTCAGACTCGGAGTGATTATTCCTCTACACAGTCCCATCAAACACCCCCGGGGTCAAACACAGAGTGAATCTCCCTCCACACCGTCCCATCGTACACTCACGGGGTCAGATATAGAGTGAATCTCCCTCCACATCGTCCCATCAAACACTCCCTGGGGTCAGACACAGAGTGATTATTCCTCTACACGGTCCCATCAAACACTCCCGGGGGTCAGACACAGAGTGCTTATTCCTCTAAAGGTTCCCATCAACACTCCCGGGGGTCAGACACAGAGTGATTATTTCTCTACACGGTCCCATCAAACACTCCCGTGGTCAGACACAGAGTGAATCTCACTCTACGCCGCCTATTACACACTCCCGGGGTCAGTCACAGAGTGAATCTCCCTCCCGACCGTCCCATCACACACTCCCGTGGTCAGACACAGAGTGATTATTCCTCTACACTGTCCCATCAAAATTCCCAGGGGTGAGACACAGAGTGATTATTCCTCTACACGGTCCCATCAAACACTCCCGGGGGTCAGACACAGAGTGACCTTCCCTCCACAACGTCCGATCATACTCTCCCGCGATCAGACACAGAATGTATCTCCCTCCACACCGTCCCATCACACTCTCCCGGTGTCACACACAGAGTGATTATTCCTCTACACGAACCCATCACACAATCCCGGGGTCAGACACAGAGTGAATCTCCCTCCACACCGTCCCATCACACACATCCGGTGGCAGACGCAGAGTGAATCTCCCTCCTACCCGTCCCATCACACTCCCCCGAGTTCAGACACAGACTGAATCTCCCTCCACACCGTCCCATCACACACTCCCGGGGTCAGACACAGAGTGATTATTCCTCTATACGGTCCCGTCATACACTCCCGGGGATCAGACACAGAGTGATTATTCCTCTACACGGTCCCATCAACACTCCCGGGGTCAGACACGGAGTGATTATTCCTCTACACAGTCCCATCAAGCACCCCCGGGGTCAAACACAGAGTGAATCTCCCTCCACACCGTCCCATCGTACACTCACTGGATCAGATATAGAGTGAATCTCCCTCCACATCGTCCCATCACACACTCCCGGCGTCAGACACAGAGTGAATCTCCTTCCACACCGTCCCATCACACACTACTAGGGTCAGACACAGAGTGAATCTCCCTCCACATCGTCCCATCAAACACTCCCGGGGGTCTGACACAGAGTGATTATTCCTCTACACGGTCCTATCAAACACTCCCGGGGGTCAGACACAGAGTGATTATTCCTCTAAACGGTCCCATCAACACTCCCTGGGGTCAGACACAGAGTGATTATTTCTCCACACGGTCCCATCAACACTCCCTGGGGTCAGACACAGAGTGATTATTCCTCTACACGGTCCCATCAAACACTCCCGGGGTCAGACACAGAGTGAATCTCCATCCGCACCGTCCCATCACACACTCCCGGGGTCAGACACAGACTGATTATTCCTCTACACGGTCCCATCATACACTCCCGGGGGTCAGACACAGAGTGATTATTCCTCTACACGGTCCCATCAACACTCCCGGGGTCAGACTCGGAGTGATTATTCCTCTACACAGTCCCATCAAACACCCCCGGGGTCAAACACAGAGTGAATCTCCCTCCACACCGTCCCATCGTACACTCACGGGGTCAGATATGGAGTGAATCTCCCTCCACATCGTCCCATCAAACACTCCCGGGGGTCAGACACAGAGTGATTATTCCTCTACACGGTCCCATCAAACACTCCCGGGGGTCAGACACAGAGTGACTTTCCCTCCACAACGTCCCATCATACTCTCCCGGGATCAGACACAGAATGTATCTCCCTCCACACCGTCCCATCACACTCTCCCGGTGTCACACACAGAGTGATTATTCCTCTACACGAACCCATCACACAATCCCGGGGTCAGACACAGAGTGAATCTCCCTCCAAACCGTCCCATCACACACATCCGGTGGCAGACGCAGAGTGAAACTCCCTCCTACCCGTCCCATCACACTCCCCCGAGTTCAGACACAGACTGAATCTCCCTCCACACCGTCCCATCACACACTCCCGGGGTCAGACACAGAGTGATTATTCCTCTATACGGTCCCGTCATACACTCCCGGGGATCAGACACAGAGTGATTATTCCTCTATACGGTCCCATCAACACTCCCGGGGTCAGACACGGAGTGATTATTCCTCTACACAGTCCCATCAAACACCCCCGGGGTCAAACACAGAGTGAATCTCCCTCCACACCGTCCCATCGTACACTCACTGGGTCGGATATAGAGTGAATCTCCCTCCACATCGTCCCATCACACACTCCCGGCGTCAGACACAGAGTGAATCTCCTTCCACACCGTCCCATCACACACTACTAGGGTCAGACACAGAGTGAATCTCCCTCCACATCGTCCCATCAAATACTCCCGGGGGTCAGACACAGAGTGATTATTCCTCTACACGTTCCCATCAAACACTCCCGGGGGTCAGACAGAGTGATTATTCCTCTACAAGGACCCATCAACACTCCCGGTGTCAGACACGGAGTGATTGTTCCTCTACACAGCCCCATCAAACACCCCCGGGGTCAGATACAGAGTGAATCTCCCTCCACACCGTCCCATCGTACACTCACGGGGTCAGACACAGAGTGAAACTCCCTACACACCGTCCCAGCACACACTACTAGGGTCAGACACAGAGTGAATTTCCCTCCAGACCGTCCGATCACATACTCCCGGGGTCAGACACAGAGTGAAACACCCTCCACATCGTCCCATCAACCACTCCCGGGGGATAGACACAGAGTGATTATTCCTCTACACGGTCCCATCAAACACTCCCGGGGTCAAACGCGGAGCGATTATTCCTCTACACGGTCCCAACAAAGACTCCCTGGGTCAGACACAGAGTGATTATTACTCTGCACGGACCCATCAAACACTCCCGGGGTCAGACACAGAGTGATTATGCCTGTACACGGTCCCATCAAACACTCCCGGGGTCAGAGACAGAGTGATTATTCCTCTACACGGTACCATCAAACATCCCCGTGGTCAGACACAGAGTGATTATTCATCTACACTGTCGCATCAAACACTCCAGGGGGTCAGACACAGAGTGACTTTCCCTCCACAACGCCCCATCATACTCTCCCGGGGTCAGACACAGAGTGAATCTCCCTCCACACCGTCCCATCACACACATCCGGTGTCAGTCACAGAGTGAATCTCCCTCGTACCCGTCCCATCACACTCTCCCGATTTCAGACACAGACCGAATCTCCCTCCACACCGTCCCATCACACATTCCCGGGGTCAGACATAGAGTGATTATTCCTCTACACGGTCCCATCAAAAACTCCCTGGGTCAGACACAGAGTGATTATTTCTCTACACGGTCCCATCAAACACTCCGGGGGTCAGAAACAGACTGATTATTCCTCTACACGGACCCATCACACACTCCCGAGGTCAGGCAATGAGTGATTCACTCTCCACACCGTCTCATCACACTCTCACCGGGTCAGGCACAGAGTGATTATTCCTCTACACGGTCCCATCAAACACTCCCGGGGTCAGACAAAGAGTGAATCTCCCTCCACACCGTCCCATCACACACGCCCGTGGTCAGACAAAGAGTGATTATTCCTCTACACGGTCCCATCAAACACTCCCGGGGTCAGACGCGGAGCGATTATTCCTCTACACGGTCCCAACAAAGACTCCCTGGGTCAGACACAGAGTGATTATTACTCTGCACGGTCCCATCAAACACTCCCGGGGTCAGACACAGAGTGATTATGCCTGTACACGGTCCCATCAAACACTCCCGGGGTCAGAGACAGAGTGATTATTCCTCTACACTGTACCATCAAACACTCTCGGTTTCAGACACAATGTGAATCTCCGTCCACACCGTCCCATCACACAGTCCCGTGGTCAGACACAGAGTGATTATTCATCTACACGGTCGCATCACACACTCCCGGGGTCAGACAAAGAGTGAATCTCCCTCCACACCGTGTCATCACACGCTCACGGGGTCAGACACAGTGTGAATCTCCCTCCACATCGTCCCATTACACACTCCCGGCGTCAGACACAAAGTGAATCTCCTTCCACACCGTCCCATCACTCACTACTAGGGTCAGACACAGTGATAATCTCCCTCCAGACCGTCCCATTACATACTCCCGGGGTCAGACACAGAGTGAATCTCCCTCCACATCGTCCCATCAACACTCCCGGGGTCAGACACGGAGTGATTGTTCCTCTACACAGCCCCATCAAACACCCCCGGGGTCAGACACAGAGTGAATCTCCCTCCACACCGTCCCATCGTACACTCACGGGGTCAGACACAGAGTGAAACTCCCTCCACACCGTCCCATCACACACTACTAGGGTCAGACACAGAGTGAATCTCCTTCCAGACCGTCCCATCACATACTCCCGGGGTCAGACACGGAGTGAAACACCCTCCACATCGTCCCATCAACCACTCCCGGGGGATAGACACAGAGTGATTATTCCTCTACACGGTCCCAGCAAACACTCCCGGGGTCAAACGCGGAGCGATTATTCCTCTACACGGTCCCAACAAAGACTCCCTGGGTCAGACACAGAGTGATTATTACTCGGCACGGTCCCATCAAACACTCCCGGGGTCAGACACAGAGTTATTATTCCTCTACACGGTCCCATCAAACACTCCCGGGGTCAGACACAGAGTGATTATGCCTGTACACGGTCCCGTCAAACACTCCCGGGGTCAGAGACAGAGTGATTATTCCTCTACACCGTCCAATCAAACACTCTCGGTTTCAGACACAGTGTGAATCTCCGTCCACACCGTCCCATCACACAGTCCCGTGGTCAGACACAGAGTGATTATTCATCTACACGGTCGCATCACACACTCCCGAGGTCAGACAAAGAGTGAATCTCCCTCCACACCGTGTCATCAGACGCTCACGGGGTCAGACCCAGAGTGATTATTCCTCTACACAGTCCCATCAAACAATCCCTGGGTCAGACAAAAAGTGAATCTCCCCCCACACCGTCCCATCACACACTCCCGGGGTCAGACACAGAGTGATTATTCCTCTACACGGTCCCATCAAACACTCCCGGGGTCAGACACAGAGTGAATCTCCCTCCACACCGTCCCATCACACACTCCCGTGGTCAGACACAGAGAGATTATTCCTCTACACGGTCCCATCAAACACGCCCGGGGTCAGACACAGAGTGAATCTCCATCCGCACCGTCCCATCACACACTCCCGGGGTCAGACACAGAGTGATTATTCCTCTACACGGTCCCATCAAACACTCCCGGGATCAGACACAGAGTGAATCTCCCTCCACACCGTCCCATCACTCACTCCCGGGGTCAGACAAAGAGTGAATCTCCCTCTACATAGTCCCATCACACACTCCCGGCGTCAGACACAAAGTGAATCTCCCTCCACACCGTCCAATCACACACTACTAGGGTCAGACACTGAGTGAATCTCCCTCCAGACAGTCCCATCAAACACTCCCGGGGGTCAGACACAGAGTGATTATTCCTCTACACCGTCCCATCACATACTCCCGGGGTCAGACTCTGAGTGAATCTCCCTCCACATCGTCCCATCAAACACTCCCGGGGGTCAGACACAGAGTGATTATTCCTCTACACGGTCCCATCATACACTCCCGGGGGTCAGACACAGAGTGATTATTCCTCTACACGGTCCCATCGTACACTCCCGGGGCAGACACAGAGTGATTATTCCTCTACAAGGTCGCATCACACACTCCCGAGGTCAGACAATGAGTGAATCTCCCTCCACACCGTCCCATCTTACACTCCCGGGGTCAGACACTGAGTGATTATTCCTCTACACGGTCCCATCAAACACTCCCGGGGTTCAGACACAGAGTGAAACACCCTCCACATCGTCCCATCCAACACTCCCGGGGGTCAGACACAGAGTGATTATTCCTCTACACGGTCCCAACAAACACTCCCGGGGTCAGACGCGGAGCGATTGTTCCTCTACACAGCCCCATCAAACACCCCCGGGGTCAGATACAGAGTGAATCTCCCTCCACATCGTCCCATTACACACTCCCGGCGTCAGACACAAAGTGAATCTCCTTCCACACCGTCCCATCACTCACTACTAGGGTCAGACACAGTGATAATCTCCCTCCAGACCGTCCCATTACATACTCCCGGGGTCAGACACAGAGTGAATCTCCCTCCACATCGTCCCATCAACACTCCCGGGGTCAGACACGGAGTGATTGTTCCTCTACACAGCCCCATCAAACACCCCCGGGGTCAGACACAGAGTGAATCTCCCTCCACACCGTCCCATCGTACACTCACGGGGTCAGACACAGAGTGAAACTCCCTCCACACCGTCCCATCACACACTACTAGGGTCAGACACAGAGTGAATCTCCTTCCAGACCGTCCCATCACATACTCCCGGGGTCAGACACGGAGTGAAACACCCTCCACATCGTCCCATCAACCACTCCCGGGGGATAGACACAGAGTGATTATTCCTCTACACGGTCCCAGCAAACACTCCCGGGGTCAAACGCGGAGCGATTATTCCTCTACACGGTCCCAACAAAGACTCCCGGGGTCAGACACAGAGTGATTATTACTCGGCACGGTCCCATCAAACACTCCCGGGGTCAGACACAGAGTGATTATGCCTGTACACGGTCCCGTCAAACACTCCCGGGGTCAGAGACAGAGTGATTATTCCTCTACACCGTCCAATCAAACACTCTCGGTTTCAGACACAGTGTGAATCTCCGTCCACACCGTCCCATCACACAGTCCCGTGGTCAGACACAGAGTGATTATTCCTCTACACGGTCCCATCAAACAATCCCTGGGTCAGACAAAAAGTGAATCTCCCCCCACACCGTCCCATCACACACTCCCGGGGTCAGACACAGAGTGATTATTCCTCTACACGGTCCCATCAAACACTCCCGGGGTCAGACACAGAGTGAATCTCCCTCCGCACCGTCCCATCACACACTCCCGTGGTCAGACACAGAGAGATTATTCCTCTACACGGTCCCATCAAACACTCCCGGGGTCAGACACAGAGTGAATCTCCATCCGCACCGTCCCATCACACACTCCCGGGGTCAGACACAGAGTGATTATTCCTCTACACGGTCCCATCAAACACTCCCGGGATCAGACACAGAGTGAATCTCCCTCCACACCGTCCCATCACTCACTCCCGGGGTCAGACAAAGAGTGAATCTCCCTCTACATAGTCCCATCACACACTCCCGGCGTCAGACACAAAGTGAATCTCCCTCCACACCGTCCAATCACACACTACTAGGGTCAGACACTGAGTGAATCTCCCTCCAGACAGTCCCATCAAACACTCCCGGGGGTCAGACACAGAGTGATTATTCCTCTACACCGTCCCATCACATACTCCCGGGGTCAGACTCTGAGTGAATCTCCCTCCACATCGTCCCATCAAACACTCCCGGGGGTCAGACACAGAGTGATTATTCCTCTACACGGTCCCATCATACACTCCCGGGGGTCAGACACAGAGTGATTATTCCTCTACACGGTCCCATCGTACACTCCCGGGGCAGACACAGAGTGATTATTCCTCTACAAGGTCGCATCACACACTCCCGAGGTCAGACAATGAGTGAATCTCCCTCCACACCGTCCCATCTTACACTCCCGGGGTCAGACACTGAGTGATTATTCCTCTACACGGTCCCATCAAACACTCCCGGGGTTCAGACACAGAGTGAAACACCCTCCACATCGTCCCATCCAACACTCCCGGGGGTCAGACACAGAGTGATTATTCCTCTACACGGTCCCAACAAACACTCCCGGGGTCAGACGCGGAGCGATTGTTCCTCTACACAGCCCCATCAAACACCCCCGGGGTCAGATACAGAGTGAATCTCCCTCCACACCGTCCCATCGTACACTCACGGGGTCAGACACAGAGTGAAACTCCCTACACACCGTCCCAGCACACACTACTAGGGTCAGACACAGAGTGAATTTCCCTCCAGACCGTCCGATCACATACTCCCGGGGTCAGACACAGAGTGAAACACCCTCCTCATCGTCCCATCAACCACTCCCGGGGGATAGACACAGAGTGATTATTCCTCTACACGGTCCCATCAAACACTCCCGGGGTCAAACGCGGAGCGATTATTCCTCTACACGGTCCCAACAAAGACTCCCTGGGTCAGACACAGAGTGATTATTCCTCTACACGGTACCATCAAACATCCCCGTGGTCAGACCCAGAGTGATTATTCCTCTACACCGTCCAATCAAACACTCTCGGTTTCAGACACAGTGTGAATCTCCGTCCACACCGTCCCATCACACAGTCCCGTGGTCAGACACAGAGTGACTATTCATCTACACGGTCGCATCACACACTCCCGAGGTCAGACAAAGAGTGAATCTCCCTCCACACCGTGTCATCAGACGCTCACGGGGTCAGACCCAGAGTGATTATTCCTCTACACGGTCCCATCAAACACTCCCGGGGGTCAGACACAGAGTGACTTTCCCTCCACAACGCCCCATCATACTCTCCCGGGGTCAGACACAGAGTGAATCTCCCTCCACACCGTCCCATCACACACATCCGGTGTCAGTCACAGAGTGAATCTCCCTCGTACCCGTCCCATCACACTCTCCCGATTTCAGACACAGACCGAATCTCCCTCCACACCGTCCCATCACACATTCCCGGGGTCAGACATAGAGTGATTATTCCTCTACACGGTCCCATCAAAAACTCCCTGGGTCAGACACAGAGTGATTATTTCTCTACACGGTCCCATCAAACACTCCGGGGGTCAGACACAGACTGATTATTCCTCTACACGGACCCATCACACACTCCCGAGGTCAGGCAATGAGTGATTCACTCTCCACACCGTCTCATCACACTCTCACCGGGTCAGGCACAGAGTGATTATTCCTCTACACGGTCCCATCAAACACTCCCGGGGTCAGACAAAGAGTGAATCTCCCTCCACACCGTCCCATCACACACGCCCGTGGTCAGACAAAGAGTGATTATTCCTCTACACGGTCCCATCAAACACTCCCGGGGTCAGACACAAAGTGAATCTCCTTCCACACCGTCCCATCACTCACTACTAGGGTCAGACACAGTGATAATCTCCCTCCAGACCGTCCCATTACATACTCCCGGGGTCAGACACAGAGTGAATCTCCCTCCACATCGTCCCATCAACACTCCCGGGGTCAGACACGGAGTGATTGTTCCTCTACACAGCCCCATCAAACACCCCCGGGGTCAGACACAGAGTGAATCTCCCTCCACACCGTCCCATCGTACACTCACGGGGTCAGACACAGAGTGAAACTCCCTCCACACCGTCCCATCACACACTACTAGGGTCAGACACAGAGTGAATCTCCTTCCAGACCGTCCCATCACATACTCCCGGGGTCAGACACAGAGTGAAACACCCTCCACATCGTCCCATCAACCACTCCCGGGGGATAGACACAGAGTGATTATTCCTCTACACGGTCCCAGCAAACACTCCCGGGGTCAAACGCGGAGCGATTATTCCTCTACACGGTCCCAACAAAGACTCCCTGGGTCAGACACAGAGTGATTATTACTCGGCACGGTCCCATCAAACACTCCCGGGGTCAGACACAGAGTGATTATGCCTGTACACGGTCCCGTCAAACACTCCCGGGGTCAGAGACAGAGTGATTATTCCTCTACACGGTACCATCAAACATCCCCGTGGTCAGACCCAGAGTGATTATTCCTCTACACCGTCCAATCAAACACTCTCGGTTTCAGACACAGTGTGAATCTCCGTCCACACCGTCCCATCACACAGTCCCGTGGTCAGACACAGAGTGATTATTCATCTACACGGTCGCATCACACACTCCCGAGGTCAGACAAAGAGTGAATCTCCCTCCACACCGTGTCATCAGACGCTCACGGGGTCAGACCCAGAGTGATTATTCCTCTACACAGTCCCATCAAACAATCCCTGGGTCAGACAAAAAGTGAATCTGCCCCCACACCGTCCCATCACACACTCCCGGGGTCAGACACAGAGTGATTATTCCTCTACACGGTCCCATCAAACACTCCCGGGGTCAGACACAGAGTGAATCTCCCTCCACACCGTCCCATCACACACTCCCGTGGTCAGACACAGAGAGATTATTCCTCTACACGGTCCCATCAAACACTCCCGGGGTCAGACACAGAGTGAATCTCCATCCGCACCGTCCCATCACACACTCCCGGGGTCAGACACAGAGTGATTATTCCTCTACACGGTCCCATCAAACACTCCCGGGATCAGACACAGAGTGAATCTCCCTCCACACCGTCCCATCACTCACTCCCGGGGTCAGACACAGAGTGAATCTCCCTCTACATAGTCCCATCACACACTCCCGGCGTCAGACACAAAGTGAATCTCCCTCCACACCGTCCAATCACACACTAATAGGGTCAGACACTGAGTGAATCTCCCTCCAGACAGTCCCATCAAACACTCCCGGGGGTCAGACACAGAGTGATTATTCCTCTACACCGTCCCATCACATACTCCCGGGGTCAGACTCTGAGTGAATCTCCCTCCACATCGTCCCATCAAACACTCCCGGGGGTCAGACACAGAGTGATTATTCGTCTACACGGTCCCATCATACACACCCGGGGGTCAGACACAGAGTGATTATTCCTCTACACGGTCCCATCGTACACTCCCTGGGCAGACACAGAGTGATTATTCCTCTACAAGGTCGCATCACACACTCCCGAGGTCAGACAATGAGTGAATCTCCCTCCACACCGTCCCATCTTACACTCCCGGGGTCAGACACTGAGTGATTATTCCTCTACACGGTCCCATCAAACACTCCCGGGGTTCAGACACAGAGTGACTTTCCCTCCACACCGTCCCATCATACTCTCCCGGGGTCAGACACAGAGTGATTATTCCTCTACACGATCCCATCACACAATCCCGGGGTCAGACACAGAGTGAATCTCCCTCCACACCGTCCCATCACACACATCCGGTGTCAGACAATGAGTGAATCTCCCTCCTACCCGTCCCATCACACTCTCCCGATTTCAGACACAGACTGAATCTCCCTCCACACCGTCCCATCACACACTCTTGGGGTCAGACATAGAGTGATTATTCCTCTACACGGTCCATTCAAACACTCCCGGGGGTCAGACACAGAGTGATTATTCCTCCACACGGTCCCATCAAACACACCCGGGGTCAGACACATTGTGATTATTCCTCGACACGGTCCCATCAAAAACTCCCTGGGTCAGACACAGAGTGATTATTACTCTACACGGTCGAATCAAACACTCCCGGGGTCAGACACAGAGTGATTATGCCTCTACACGGTCCCATCAAACACTCCCGGGGTCAGATACAGAGTGATTATTCCTCTACACGGTCCCATCAAACACTCCCGGGGTCAGACACAGACTGAATATTCCTCTACACGGACCCATCACACACTCCCGAGGTCAGACAATGAGTGAATCACTCTCCACACCGTCTCATCACAATCTCACGGGGTCAGGCACAGAGTGATTATTCCTCTACACTGTCCCATCAAACACTCCCGGGGTCAGACACAGAGTGAATCTCCCTCCACACCGTCCCATCACACACATCCGGTGTCAGACAATGAGTGAATCTCCCTCCTACCCGTCACATCACACTCTCCCGATTTCAGACACAGACTGAATCTCCCTCCACACCGTCCCATCACACACTCTTGGGGTCAGACATAGAGTGATTATTCCTCTACACGGTCCATTCAAACACTCCCGGGGGTCAGACACAGAGTGATTATTCCTCTACACGGTCCCATCAAACACTCCCGGGGTCAGATACAGAGTGATTATTCCTCTACACGGTCCCATCAAACACTCCCGGGGTCAGACACAGACTGAATATTCCTCTACACGGACCCATCACACACTCCCGAGGTCAGACAATGAGTGAATCACTCTCGACACCGTCTCATCACAATCTCACGGGGTCAGGCACAGAGTGATTATTCCTCTACACTGTCCCATCAAACACTCCCGGGGTCAGACACAGACTGAACTTCCATCCCCACCGTCCCATCACACACTACTAGGGTCAGACACAGAGTGAATCTCCCTCCAGACCGTCCCATCACATACTCCCGGGGTCAGACACAGAGTGAATCTCCCTCCACATCGTCCCATCAAACACTCCTGGGGGGCAGACACAGAGTGATTATTCCTCCACACGGTCCCATCACATACTCCCGTGGTCAGACACAGAGTGATTATTCCTCTACACGGTCCCATCACACATTCCCGTGGTCAGACACAGAGTGATTATTCCTCTACACGGTCGCATCACCCTCTCCCTAGGTCAGACAAAGAGTGAATCTCCCTCCACACCGTCTCATCACACGCTCACGGGGACAGACACAGAGTGATTATTCCTCTACACGGTCCGATCAACACTCCCGGGGGTCAGACACAGAGTGATTATTTCTCTACACGGTCCCATCAAACACTCCCGGGGGTCAGACACAGAGTGAATCTCCCTCCACACCGTCACATCACACTCTCCCGGGGTCAGACACAGAGTGGATCTCCCTGCAGACCGTCCTATCACACACTCCCGTGGTCAGACAGAGTGATTATTCCTCTACACGGTCCCATCAACATTCCCGGGGGTCAGACACACCGTGATTATTCCTCTACACGGTCACATCAAACACTCCCGGGGGTCAGACACAGAGTGAGTCTCCCTCCACACCGTCCCATCACACTCTCCCGGGTCAGACACAGGGTGAATCTCACTCTACACCGCCCATTACACACTCCCGGGGTCAGACACAGAGTGAATCTCCCTCCACACCGTCCCATCACACTCTCCCGGGTTCACACACAGAGTGATTATTCTTTCTACACGAACCCATCACACTCCCCCGAGTTCAGACACAGACTGAATCTCCCTCCACACCGTCCCATCACACACTCCCGGGGTCAGACACAGAGTGATTATTCCTTTACAAGGTCCCATCAAACACTCCCGGGGGTCAGACACAGAGTGATTATTCCTCTACACTGTCCCATCAAACACTCCCGGGGTCAGACACAGAGTGATTTTGCCTCTACACGGTCCCATCAAGCACTCCCGGGGTCAGACACAGAGTGATTATTCATCTACACTGTCCCATCAAACACTCCCGGGGTCAGACACAGAGTGATTTTGCCTCTACACGGTCCCATCAAGCACTCCCGGGGTCAGATACAGAGAGACTATTCCTCTACACGGTCGCATCAAACTATCCCGGGGTCAGACAAAGAGTGATTATGCCTCTACTCGGTCCCATCAAGCCCTCCCGGGGCCAGATACAGAGAGACTATTCCTCTACACGGTCCCATCAAGCACTCCCGTGGTCAGACACAGAGTGATTATTCCTCAACACGGTCCCATCAAACACTCCCGGGGTCAGACACAGAGTGATTATTCCTCTGCACGGTCCCATCAAACACCCCCGGGGTCAGACAGATATTGTACCTTACACCACACCGTCCCATCGTACACTCCCGGGGTCAGACACAGAGTGATTGTTCCTCTACACGGTCCCATCACACACTCCCGGGGTCAGACACAGAGTGATTATTCCTCTGCACGGTCCCATCAAACACCCCCGGGGTCAGACAGATATTGTATCTAACTCCACACCGTCCCATCGTACACTCCCGGGGTCAGACACAGAGTGATTGTTCCTCTACACGGTCCCATCAAGCACTCCTGGGGTCAGACACAGAGTGAATCTCCCTCCAGACCGTCCCATCACACACTCCCGTGGTCAGACACAGAGTGATTATTCCTCTGCACGGTCCCATCAAACACTCCCGGGGGTCAGACACTGAGTGATTATTCCTCTACACGGTCCCATCCAACACTCCCGGGGTTCAGACACAGAGTGACTTTCCCTCCACACCGTCCCATCATACTCTCCCGGGGTCAGACACAGAGTGATTATTCCTCTACACGATCCCATCACACAATCCCGGGGTCAGACACAGAGTGAATCTCCCTCCACACCGTCCCATCACACACATCCGGTGTCAGACAATGAGTGAATCTCCCTCCTACCCGTCCCATCACACTCTCCCGATTTCAGACACAGACTGAATCTCCCTCCACACCGTCCCATCACACACTCCCGGGGTCAGACATAGAGTGATTATTCCTCTACACGGTCCATTCAAACACTCCCGGGGGTCAGACACAGAGTGATTATTCCTCTACACGGTCCCATCAAACACACCCGGGGTCAGACACATTGTGATTATTCCTCGACACGGTCCCATCAAAAACTCCCTGGGTCAGACACAGAGTGATTATTACTCTACACGGTCGAATCAAACACTCCCGGGATCAGACACAGAGTGATTATGCCTCTACACGGTCCCATCAAACACTCCCGGGGTCAGATACAGAGTGATTATTCCTCTACACGGTCCCATCAAACACTCCCGGGGTCAGACACATACTGAATATTCCTCTACACGGACCCATCACACACTCCCGAGGTCAGGCAATGAGTGAATCACTCTCCACACCGTCTCATCACACTCTCACGGGGTCAGGCACAGAGTGATTATTCCTCTACACTGTCCCATCAAACACTCCTGGGGTCAGACACAGAGTGAATCTCCCTCCACACGGTCCCATCAGACACTCCCGGGGTCAGACACAGAGTGAACTTCCATCCCCACCGTCCCATCACACTCTACTAGGGTCAGACACAGAGTGAATCTCCCTCCAGGCCGTCCCATCACATACTCCCGGGGTCAGACACAGAGTGAATCTCCCTCCACATCGTACCATCAAACACTCCTGGGGGGCAGACACAGAGTGATTATTCCTCCACACGGTCCCATCACACACTCCCGTGGTCAGACACAGAGTGATTATTCCTCTACACGGTCCCATCACACATTCCCGTGGTCAGACACAGAGTGATTATTCCTCTACACGGTCGCATCACCCTCTCCCGAGGTCAGACAAAGAGTGAATCTCCCTCCACACCGTCTCATCACACGCTCACGGGGACAGACACAGAGTGATTATTCCTCTACACGGTCCGATCAACACTCCCGGGGGTCAGACACAGAGTGATTATTTCTCTACACGGTCCCATCAAACACTCCCGGGGGTCAGACACAGAGTGAATCTCCCTCCACACCGTCACATCACACTCTCCCGGGGTCGGACACAGAGTGGATCTCCCTCCAGACCGTCCCATCACACACTCCCGTGGTCAGACAGAGTGATTATTCCTCTACACGGTCCCATCAACATTCCCGGGGGTCAGACACACAGTGATTATTCCTCTACACGGTCACATCAAACACTCCCGGGGGTCAGACACAGAGTGAGTCTCCCTCCACACCGTCCCATCACACTCTCCCGGGTCAGACACAGGGTGAATCTCACTCTACACCGCCCATTACACACTCCCGGGGTCAGACACAGAGTGAATCTCCCTCCACACCGTCCCATCTCAATCTCCCGGGTTCACACACAGAGTGATTATTCTTTCTACACGAACCCATCACACAATCCCGGGGTCAGACACAGAGTGAATCTCCCTCCACACCGTCCAATCACACATTTCCGGTGGCAGACGCAGAGTGAATCTCCCTCCTACCCGTCCCATCACACTCCCCCGAGTTCAGACACAGACTGAATCTCCCTCCACACCGTCCCATCACACACTCCCGGGGTCAGACACAGAGTGATTATTCCTTTACACGGTCCCATCAAACACTCCCGGGGGTCAGACACAGAGTGATTATTCCTCTACACTGTCCCATCAAACACTCCCGGGGTCAGACACAGAGTGATTTTGCCTCTACACGGTCCCATCAAGCGCTCCCGGGGTCAGATACAGAGAGACTATTCCCCTACACGGTCCCATCAAACAGTCCCGGGGTCAGACACAGAGTGATTATTCCTCTGCACGGTCCCATCAAGCACCCCCGGGGTCAGACAGATAGTGAATCTAACTCCACACCGTCCCTTCGTACACTCCCGGGGCAGACACAGAGTGATTATTCCTCTACACGGTCCCATCAAGCACCCCGGGGTCAGACACAGATTGATTATTCCTCTACCCGGTCCCATCAAACACTCTCGGTTTCAGACACAAGGTGAATCTCCCTCCACACCGTCCCATCACACACTCCCTTGGTCAGACACAGAGTGATTATTCCTCTACACGGTCCCATCAAACACTCCCGGGGTCAGACACAGAGTGAATCTCCATCCACACCGTCCCATCACACACTCCCGGGGTCAGGCACAGAGTGAATCTCCCTCCACACCGTCCCATCACTCACTCCCGGAGAAGACACAGAGTGAATCTCTCTCCACATCGTCCCATCACACACTCCCGGCGTCAGACACAAAGTGAATCTCCCTACACACCGTCCCATCACACACTACTAGGGTCAGACACAGAGTGAATCTCCCTCCAGACCGTCCAATCATACACTCCCGAGGGTCAGACACAGAGTGATTATTCCTCTACACGGTCCCATCATACAGTCCCGGGGGTCAGACACAGAGTGATTATTCCTCTACACGGTCCAATCAACACTCCCGGGGTCAGACACCGAATGGTTATTCCTCTACACCGTCCCATCACATACTCCCGGGTTCAGACACAGAGTGAATCACCCTCCACATCGTCCCATCAAACACTCCCGGGGGTCAGACACAGAGTGATTATTCCTCTACACGGTCCCATCATACAGTCCCGGCGGTCAGACACAGAGTGATTATTCCTCTACACGGTCCCATCAACACTCCCGGGGTCAGACACGGAGTGATTATTCCTCTACAAAGTCCCATCAAACACCCCCGGGGTCAAACACAGAGTGAATCTCCCTCCACACCGTCCCATCGTACACTCACGGGGTCAGACATAGAGTGAATCTCCCGCCACATCGTCCAATCACACACTCCCGGCGTCAGACACAGAGTGAATCTCCTTCCACACCGTCCCATCACACACTACTAGGGTCAGACACAGAGTGAATCTCCCTCCAGACCGTCCAATCACATACTCCCGGGGTCAGACACAGAGTGAATCTCCCTCCACATCGTCCCATCAAACACACCCGGGGGTCAGACACAGAGTGATTATTCCTCTACACGGTCCCATCAAACACTCCCGGGGGTCAGACACAGAGTGTATCTCCCTCCACACCGTCCCATCACACTCTCCCGGGGTCACACACAGAGTGATTATTCCTCTACACGAACCTATCACACAATCCCGGGGTTAGACAAAGAGTGAATCTCCCTCCACACCGTCCCATCACACACATCCGGTGGCAGACGCAGAGTGAATCTCCCTGCTACCCGTCCCATCACACTCCCCGAGTTCAGACACAGAGTGATTATGCCTCTACACGGTCCCATCAAACACTCCCGGTGGTCAGACACAGTGATTATGCCTCTACACGGTCCCATCAAGCACTCCCTGGGCCAGATACAGAGAGGCTATTCCACGACACGGTCCCATCAAGCACTCCCGGGGTCAGACACAGAGTGATTATTCCTCTGCACGGTCCCATCAAACACCCCCGGGGTCAGACTCAGATTGATTATTCCTCTACACGGTCCCATCAAACACTCTCGGTTTCAGACACAGAGTGAATCTCCCTCCACACCGTCCCATCACACACTCCCGGGGTCAGACACAGAGTGATTGTTCCTCTACACGGTCCCATCAAGCACTCCTGGGGTCAGACACAGAGTGAATCTCCCTCCACACGGCCCATCACACACTCCCTTGGTCAGACACAGAGTGATTATTCCTCTACACGGTCCCATCAAACACTCCCGGGGTCAGACACAGAGTGAATCTCCCTCCAGACCGTCCCATCACACACTCCCGTGGTCAGACACAGAGTGATTATTCCTCTGCACGGTCCCATCAAACACTCCCGGGGGTCAGACACTGAGTGATTATTCCTCCACACCGTCCCATCATACTCTCCCGGGGTCAGACACAGAGTGAATCTCACTCTACACCGCCCATTACACACTACCGGGGTCAGACACAGAGTGAATCTCCCTCCACACCGTCCCATCACACACTCCCGGGGTCAGACACAGAGTGATTATTCTTCTACACGATCCCATCACACAATCCCGGGGTCAGACACAGAGTGAATCTCCCTCCACACAGTCCCATCACACACATCCGGTGTCATACACAGAGTGAATCTCCCTCCTACCCGTCCCATCACACTCTCCCGATTTCAGACACAGACTGAATCTCCCTCCACACCGTCCCATCACACACACCCGGGGTCAGACATAGAGTGATTATTCCTCTACACGGTCCATTCAAACACTCCCGGGGTCAGACACAGAGTGATTTTTCCACTACACGGTCCCATCAAACACACCCGGGGCAGACACAGAGTGATTGTTCCTCTACACGGTCCCATCAAAAACTCCCTGGGTCAGACACGGAGTGATTATTCCTCTACAAAGTCCCATCAAACACCCCCGATGTCAAACACAGAGTGACACTCCCTCCACACCGTCCCATCGTACACTCACGGGGTCAGACATAGAGTGAATCTCCCTCCACATCGTCCCATCACACACTCCCGGCGTCAGACACAGAGTGAATCTCCTTCCACACCGTCCCATCACACACTACTAGGGTCAGACACAGAGTGAATCTCCCTCCAGACCGTCCAATCACATACTCCCGGGGTCAGACACAGAGAGAACCTCCCTCCACATCGTCCCATCAAACACACCCGGGGGTCAGACACAGAGTGACTATTCCTCTACACGGTCCATTCAAACACTCCCGGGGGTCAGACACAGAGTGATTATTCCTCTAAACGGTCCCATCAATACTCCAGGGGGTCAGACACAGAGTGATTATTCCTCTACACGGTTCCATCAAACACTACCGGGGGTCAGACACAGAGTGTATCTCCCTACACACCGTCCCATCACACACTACTTGGGTCAGACACAGAGTGAATCTCCCTCCAGACCGTCCCATCACATACTCCCGGGGTCAGACACAGAGTGAATCTCCCTCCACATCGTCCCATCAAACACTCCCGGGGGGCAGACACAGAGTGATTATTCCTCCACACGGTCCCATCACACACTCCCGTGGTCAGACACAGTGTGATTATTCCTCTACACGGTCCCATCACACACTCCCGTGGTCAGACAAAGAGTGATTATTCCTCTACACGGTCGCATCACCCTCTCCCGAGGTCAGACAAAGAGTGAATCTCCCTCCACACCGTCTCATCACACGCTCACGGGGACAGACACAGAGTGATGATTCCTCTACACGGTCCGATCAACACTCCCGGGGGTCAGACACAGAGTGATTATTTCCCTACACGGTCCCATCAAACACTCCCGGGGGTCAGACACAGAGTGAATCTCTCTCCACACCGTCACATCACACTCTCCCGGGGTCAGACACAGAGTGGATCTCACTCTACACCGCCCATTACACACTCCCGGGGTCAGACACAGAGTGAATCTCCCTCCAGACCGTCCCATCACACACTCCCGTGGTCAGACAGAGTGATTATTCCTCTACACGGTCCAATCAACATTCCCGGGGGTCAGACACACAGTGATTATTCCTCTACACGGTCACACCAAACACTCCCGGGGGTCAGACACAGAGTGAGTCTCCCTCCACAACGTCCCATCACACTCTCCCGGGTCAGACACAGGGTGAATCTCACTCTACACCGCCCATTACACACTCCCGGGGTCAGACACAGAGTGAATCTCCCTCCACACCGTCCCATCACACTCTCCCGGGTTCACACACAGAGTGATTATTCTTTCTACACGAACCCATCACACAATCCCGGAGTCAGACACAGAGTGAATCTCCCTCCACACCGTCCCATCACACACTTCCGGTGGCAGACGCAGAGTGAATCTCCCTCCTACCCGTCCCATCACACTCTCCCGATTTCAGACACAGACTGAATCTCCCTCCACACCGTCCCATCACACACACCCGGGGTCAGACATAGAGTGATTATTCCTCTACACGGTCCATTCAAACACTCCCGGGGTCAGACACAGAGTGATTTTTCCACTACACGGTCCCATCAAACACACCCGGGGCAGACACAGAGTGATTGTTCCTCTACACGGTCCCATCAAAAACTCCCTGGGTCAGACACGGAGTGATTATTCCTCTACAAAGTCCCATCAAACACCCCCGATGTCAAACACAGAGTGACACTCCCTCCACACCGTCCCATCGTACACTCACGGGGTCAGACATAGAGTGAATCTCCCTCCACATCGTCCCATCACACACTCCCGGCGTCAGACACAGAGTGAATCTCCTTCCACACCGTCCCATCACACACTACTAGGGTCAGACACAGAGTGAATCTCCCTCCAGACCGTCCAATCACATACTCCCGGGGTCAGACACAGAGAGAACCTCCCTCCACATCGTCCCATCAAACACACCCGGGGGTCAGACACAGAGTGATTATTCCTCTACACGGTCCATTCAAACACTCCCGGGGGTCAGACACAGAGTGATTATTCCTCTACACGGTCCCATCAATACTCCAGGGGGTCAGACACAGAGTGATTATTCCTCTACACGGTTCCATCAAACACTACCGGGGGTCAGACACAGAGTGTATCTCCCTACACACCGTCCCATCACACTCTACTAGGGTCAGACACAGAGTGAATCTCCCTCCAGACCGTCCCATCACATACTCCCGGGGTCAGACACAGAGTGAATCTCCCTCCACATCGTCCCATCAAACACTCCCGGGGGGCAGACACAGAGTGATTATTCCTCCACACGGTCCCATCACACACTCCCGTGGTCAGACACAGAGTGATTATTCCTCTACACGGTCGCATCACCCTCTCCCGAGGTCAGACAAAGAGTGAATCTCCCTCCACACCGTCTCATCACACGCTCACGGGGACAGACACAGAGTGATGATTTCCCTACACGGTCCCATCAAACACTCCCGGGGGTCAGACACAGAGTGAATCTCTCTCCACACCGTCACATCACACTCTCCCGGGGTCAGACACAGAGTGGATCTCACTCTACAGCGCCCATTACACACTCCCGGGGTCAGACACAGAGTGAATCTCCCTCCAGACCGTCCCATCACACTCTCCCGTGGTCAGACAGAGTGATTATTCCTCTACACGGTCCAATCAACATTCCCGGGGGTCAGACACACAGTGATTATTCCTCTACACGGTCACATCAAACACTCCCGGGGGTCAGACACAGAGTGAGTCTCCCTCCACACCGTCCCATCACACTCTCCCGGGTCAGACACAGGGTGAATCTCACTCTACACCGCCCATTACACACTCCCGGGGTCAGACACAGAGTGAATCTCCCTCCACACCGTCCCATCACACTCTCCCGGGTTCACACACAGAGTGATTATTCTTTCTACACGAACCCATCACACAATCCCGGAGTCAGACACAGAGTGAATCTCCCTCCACACCGTCCCATCACACACTTCCGGTGGCAGACGCAGAGTGAATCTCCCTCCTACCCGTCCCATCACACTCCCCCGAGTTCAGACACAGACTGAATCTCCCTCCACACCGTCCCATCACACACTCCCGGGGTCAGACACAGAGTGATTATTCCTTTACACGGTCCCATCAAACACTCCCGGGGGTCAGACACAGAGTGATTATTCCTCTACACTGTCCCATCAAACTCTCCCGGGGTCAGACACAGAGTGATTTTGCCTCTACACGGTCCCATCAAGCGCTCCCGGGGTCAGATACAGAGAGACTATTCCCCTACACGGTCCCATCAAACAGTCCCGGGGTCAGACACAGAGTGATTATTCCTCTGCACGGTCCCATCAAGCACCCCGGGGTCAGACACAGATTGATTATTCCTCTACCCGGTCCCATCAAACACTCTCGGTTTCAGACACAGGGTGAATCTCACTCTACACCGCCCATTACACACTCCCGGGGTCAGACACAGAGTGAATCTCCCTCCACACCGTCCCATCACACTCTCCCGGGTTCACACACAGAGTGATTATTCTTTCTACACGAACCCATCACACAATCCCGGAGTCAGACACAGAGTGAATCTCCCTCCACACCGTCCCATCACACACTTCCGGTGGCAGACGCAGAGTGAATCTCCCTCCTACCCGTCCCATCACACTCCCCCGAGTTCAGACACAGACTGAATCTCCCTCCACACCGTCCCATCACACACTCCCGGGGTCAGACACAGAGTGATTATTCCCCTACACGGTCCCATCAAACAGTCCCGGGGTCAGACACAGAGTGATTATTCCTCTACACGGTCGCATCAAACTATCCCGGGGTCAGACAAAGAGTGATTATGCCTCTACTCGGTCCCATCAAGCCCTCCCGGGGCCAGATACAGAGAGACTCTTCCTCTACACGGTCCCATCAAGCACTTCCGTGGTCAGACACAGAGTGATTATTCCTCAACACGGTCCCATCAAACACTCCCGGGGTCAGACACAGAGTGATTATTCCTCTGCACGGTCCCATCAAACACCCCCGGGGTCAGACAGATATTGTATCTAACTCCACACCGTCCCATCGTACACTCCCGGGGTCAGACACAGAGTGATTGTTCCTCTACACGGTCCCATCACACACTCCCGGGGTCAGACACAGAGTGATTATTCCTCTGCACGGTCCCATCAAACAACCCCGGTGTCAGACAGATATTGTATCTAACTCCACACCGTCCCATCGCACACTCCCGGGGTCAGACACAGTGTGATTGTTCCTCTACACGGTCCCATCAAGCACTCCTGGGGTCAGACACAGAGTGAATCTCCCTCCAGACCGTCCCATCACACACTCCCGTGGTCAGACACAGAGTGATTATTCCTCTGCACGGTCCCATCAAACACTCCCGGGGGTCAGACACTGAGTGATTATTCCTCTACACGGTCCCATCAAACACTCCCGGGGTTCAGACACAGAGTGACTTTCCCTCCACACCGTCGCATCATACTCTCCCGGGGTCAGACACAGAGTGATTATTCCTCTACACGATTCCATCACACAATCCCGGGGTCAGACACAGAGTGAATCTCCCTCCACACCGTCCCAACACACACATCCGGTGTCAGACAATGAGTGAATCTCCCTCCTACCCGTCCCATCACACTCTCCCGATTTCAGACACAGACTGAATCTCCCTCCACACCGTCCCATCACACACTCCCGCGGGTCAGACACAGAGTGATTATTCCTCTACACGGTCCCATCAAACACACCCGGGGTCAGACACATTGTGATTATTCCTCGACACGGTCCCATCAAAAACTCCCTGGGTCAGACACAGAGTGATTATTACTCTACACGGTCCCATCAAACACTCCCGGGGTCAGATACAGAGTGATTATTCCTCTACACGGTCCCATCAAACATTCCCGGGGTCAGACACAGACTGAATATTCCTCTACACGGACCCATCACACACTCCCGAGGTCAGACAATGAGTGAATCACTCTCCACACCGTCTCATCACACTCTCACGGGGTCAGGCACAGAGTGATTATTCCTCTACACTGTCCCATCAAACACTCCCGGGGTCAGACACAGAGTGAATCTCCCTCCACACGGTCCCATCAGACACTCCCGGGGTCAGACACAGAGTGAACTTCCATCCCCACCGTCCCATCACACACTACTAGGGTCAGACACAGAGTGAATCTCCCTCCAGACCGTCCCATCACATACTCCCGGGGTCAGACACAGAGTGAATCTCCCTCCACATCGTCCCATCAAACACTCCTGGGGGGCAGACACAGAGTGATTATTCCTCCACACGGTCCCATCACACACTCCCGTGGTCAGACACAGAGTGATTATTCCTCTACACGGTCCCATCACACATTCCCGTGGTCAGACACAGAGTGATTATTCCTCTACACGGTCGCATCACCCTCTCCCGATGTCAGAAAAAGAGTGAATCTCCCTCCACACCGTCTCATCACACGCTCACGGGGACAGACACAGAGTGATTATTCCTCTACACGGTCCGATCAACACTCCCGGGGGTCAGACACAGAGTGATTATTTCTCTACACGGTCCCATCAAACACTCCCGGGGGTCAGACACAGAGTGAATCTCCCTCCACACCGTCACATCACACTCTCCGGGGTCAGACACAGAGTGGATCTCCCTCCAGACCGTCCCCATCACACACTCCCGTGGTCAGACAGAGTGATTATTCCTCTACACGGTCCCATCAACATTCCCGGGGGTCAGACACACAGAGATTATTCCTCTACACGGTCACATCAAACACTCCCGGGGGTCAGACACAGAGTGAGTCTCCCTCCACACCGTCCCATCACACTCTCCCGGGTCAGACACAGGGTGAATCTCACTCTACACCGCCCATTACACACTCCCGGGGTCAGACACAGAGTGAATCTCCCTCCACACCGTCCCATCACACTCTCCCCGGCTTCACACACAGAGTGATTATTCTTTCTACACGAACCCATCACACAATCCCGGAGTCAGACACAGAGTGAATCTCCCTCCACACCGTCCCATCACACACTTCCGGTGGCAGACGCAGAGTGAATCTCCCTCCTACCCGTCCCATCACACTCCCCCGAGTTCAGACACAGACTGAATCTCCCTCCACACCGTCCCATCACACACTCCCGGGGTCAGACACAGAGTGATTATTCCTTTACACGGTCCCATCAAACACTCCCGGGGGTCAGACACAGAGTGATTATTCCTCTACACTGTCCCATCAAACACTCCGGGGTCAGACACAGAGTGATTTTGCCTCTACACGGTCCCATCAAGCGCTCCCGGGGTCAGATACAGAGAGACTATTCCCCTACACGGTCCCATCAAACAGTCCCGGGGTCAGACACAGAGTGATTATTCCTCTGCACGGTCCCATCAAACACCCCCGGGGTCAGACAGATATTGTATCTAACTCCACACCGTCCCATCGTACACTCCCGGGGTCAGACACAGAGTGATTGTTCCTCTACACGGTCCCATCACACACTCCCGGGGTCAGACACAGAGTGATTATTCCTCTGCACGGTCCCATCAAACAACCCCGGGGTCAGACAGATATTGTATCTAACTCCACACCGTCCCATCGCACACTCCCGGGGTCAGACACAGTGTGATTGTTCCTCTACACGGTCCCATCAAGCACTCCTGGGGTCAGACACAGAGTGAATCTCCCTCCAGACCGTCCCATCACACACTCCCGTGGTCAGACACAGAGTGATTATTCCTCTGCACGGTCCCATCAAACACTCCCGGGGGTCAGACACTGAGTGATTATTCCTCTACACGGTCCCATCAAACACTCCCGGGGTTCAGACACAGAGTGACTTTCCCTCCACACCGTCGCATCATACTCTCCCGGGGTCAGACACAGAGTGATTATTCCTCTACACGATTCCATCACACAATCCCGGGGTCAGACACAGAGTGAATCTCCCTCCACACCGTCCCAACACACACATCCGGTGTCAGACAATGAGTGAATCTCCCTCCTACCCGTCCCATCACACTCTCCCGATTTCAGACACAGACTGAATCTCCCTCCACACCGTCCCATCACACACTCCCGGGGTCAGACATAGAGTGATTATTCCTCTACACGGTCCATTCAAACACTCCCGCGGGTCAGACACAGAGTGATTATTCCTCTACACGGTCCCATCAAACACACCCGGGGTCAGACACATTGTGATTATTCCTCGACACGGTCCCATCAAAAACTCCCTGGGTCAGATACAGAGTGATTATTACTCTACACGGTCCCATCAAACACTCCCGGGGTCAGATACAGAGTGATTATTCCTCTACACGGTCCCATCAAACACTCCCGGGGTCAGACACAGACTGAATATTCCTCTACACGGACCCATCACACACTCCCGAGGTCAGACAATGAGTGAATCACTCTCCACACCGTCTCATCACACTCTCACGGGGTCAGGCACAGAGTGATTATTCCTCTACACTGTCCCATCAAACACTCCCGGGGTCAGACACAGAGTGAATCTCCCTCCACACGGTCCCATCAGACACTCCCGGGGTCAGACACAGAGTGAACTTCCATCCCCACCGTCCCATCACACACTACTAGGGTCAGACACAGAGTGAATCTCCCTCCAGACCGTCCCATCACATACTCCCGGGGTCAGACACAGAGTGAATCTCCCTCCACATCGTCCCATCAAACACTCCTGGGGGGCAGACACAGAGTGATTATTCCTCCACACGGTCCCATCACACACTCCCGTGGTCAGACACAGAGTGATTATTCCTCTACACGGTCCCATCACACATTCCCGTGGTCAGACACAGAGTGATTATTCCTCTACACGGTCGCATCACCCTCTCCCGATGTCAGAAAAAGAGTGAATCTCCCTCCACACCGTCTCATCACACGCTCACGGGGACAGACACAGAGTGATTATTCCTCTACACGGTCCGATCAACACTCCCGGGGGTCAGACACAGAGTGATTATTTCTCTACACGGTCCCATCAAACACTCCCGGGGGTCAGACACAGAGTGAATCTCCCTCCACACCGTCACATCACACTCTCCCGGGGTCAGACACAGAGTGGATCTCCCTCCAGACCGTCCCATCACACACTCCCGTGGTCAGACAGAGTGATTATTCCTCTACACGGTCCCATCAACATTCCCGGGGGTCAGACACACAGTGATTATTCCTCTACACGGTCACATCAAACACTCCCGGGGGTCAGACACAGAGTGAGTCTCCCTCCACACCGTCCCATCACACTCTCCCGGGTCAGACACAGGGTGAATCTCACTCTACACCGCCCATTACACACTCCCGGGGTCAGACACAGAGTGAATCTCCCTCCACACCGTCCCATCACACTCTCCCGGGTTCACACACAGAGTGATTATTCTTTCTACACGAACCCATCACACAATCCCGGAGTCAGACACAGAGTGAATCTCCCTCCACACCGTCCCATCACACACTTCCGGTGGCAGACGCAGAGTGAATCTCCCTCCTACCCGTCCCATCACACTCCCCCGAGTTCAGACACAGACTGAATCTCCCTCCACACCGTCCCATCACACACTCCCGGGGTCAGACACAGAGTGATTATTCCTTTACACGGTCCCATCAAACACTCCCGGGGGTCAGACACAGAGTGATTATTCCTCTACACTGTCCCATCAAACACTCCCGGGGTCAGACACAGAGTGATTTTGCCTCTACACGGTCCCATCAAGCGCTCCCGGGGTCAGATACAGAGAGACTATTCCCCTACACGGTCCCATCAAACAGTCCCGGGGTCAGACACAGAGTGATTATTCCTCTGCACGGTCCCATCAAACACCCCCGGGGTCAGACAGATATTGTATCTAACTCCACACCGTCCCATCGTACACTCCCGGGGTCAGACACAGAGTGATTGTTCCTCTACACGGTCCCATCACACACTCCCGGGGTCAGACACAGAGTGATTATTCCTCTGCACGGTCCCATCAAACAACCCCGGGGTCAGACAGATATTGTATCTAACTCCACACCGTCCCATCGCACACTCCCGGGGTCAAACACAGTGTGATTGTTCCTCTACACGGTCCCATCAAGCACTCCTGGGGTCAGACACAGAGTGAATCTCCCTCCAGACCGTCCCATCACACACTCCCGTGGTCAGACACAGAGTGATTATTCCTCTGCACGGTCCCATCAAACACTCCCGGGGGTCAGACACTGAGTGATTATTCCTCTACACTGTCCCATCAAACACTCCCGGGGTTCAGACACAGAGTGACTTTCCCTCCACACCGTCGCATCATACTCTCCCGGGGTCAGACACAGAGTGATTATTCCTCTACACGATTCCATCACACAATCCCGGGGTCAGACACAGAGTGAATCTCCCTCCACACCGTCCCAACACACACATCCGGTGTCAGACAATGAGTGAATCTCCCTCCTACCCGTCCCATCACACTCTCCCGATTTCAGACACAGACTGAATCTCCCTCCACACCGTCCCATCACACACTCCCGGGGTCAGACATAGAGTGATTATTCCTCTACACGGTCCATTCAAACACTCCCGCGGGTCAGACACAGAGTGATTATTCCTCTACACGGTCCCATCAAACACACCCGGGGTCAGACACATTGTGATTATTCCTCGACACGGTCCCATCAAAAACTCCCTGGGTCAGACACAGAGTGATTATTACTCTACACGGTCCCATCAAACACTCCCGGGGTCAGATACAGAGTGATTATTCCTCTACACGGTCCCATCAAACACTCCCGGGGTCAGACACAGACTGAATATTCCTCTACACGGACCCATCACACACTCCCGAGGTCAGACAATGAGTGAATCACTCTCCACACCGTCTCATCACACTCTCACGGGGTCAGGCACAGAGTGATTATTCCTCTACACTGTCCCATCAAACACTACCGGGGTCAGACACAGAGTGAATCTCCCTCCACACGGTCCCATCAGACACTCCCGGGGTCAGACACAGAGTGAACTTCCATCCCCACCGTCCCATCACACACTACTAGGGTCAGACACAGAGTGAATCTCCCTCCAGACCGTCCCATCACATACTCCCGGGGTCAGACACAGAGTGAATCTCCCTCCACATCGTCCCATCAAACACTCCTGGGGGGCAGACACAGAGTGATTATTCCTCCACACGGTCCCATCACACACTCCCGTGGTCAGACACAGAGTGATTATTCCTCTACACGGTCCCATCACACATTCCCGTGGTCAGACACAGAGTGATTATTCCTCTACACGGTCGCATCACCCTCTCCCGATGTCAGAAAAAGAGTGAATCTCCCTCCACACCGTCTCATCACACGCTCACGGGGACAGACACAGAGTGATTATTCCTCTACACGGTCCGATCAACACTCCCGGGGGTCAGACACAGAGTGATTATTTCTCTACACGGTCCCATCAAACACTCCCGGGGGTCAGACACAGAGTGAATCTCCCTCCACACCGTCACATCACACTCTCCCGGGGTCAGACACAGAGTGGATCTCCCTCCAGACCGTCCCATCACACACTCCCGTGGTCAGACAGAGTGATTATTCCTCTACACGGTCCCATCAACATTCCCGGGGGTCAGACACACAGTGATTATTCCTCTACACGGTCACATCAAACACTCCCGGAGGTCAGACACAGAGTGAGTCTCCCTCCACACCGTCCCATCACACTCTCCCGGGTCAGACACAGGGTGAATCTCACTCTACACCGCCCATTACACACTCCCGGGGTCAGACACAGAGTGAATCTCCCTCCACACCGTCCCATCACACTCTCCCGGGTTCACACACAGAGTGATTATTCTTTCTACACGAACCCATCACACAATCCCGGAGTCAGACACAGAGTGAATCTCCCTCCACACCGTCCCATCACACACTTCCGGTGGCAGACGCAGAGTGAATCTCCCTCCTACCCGTCCCATCACACTCCCCCGAGTTCAGACACAGACTGAATCTCCCTCCACACCGTCCCATCACACACTCCCGGGGTCAGACACAGAGTGATTATTCCTTTACACGGTCCCATCAAACTCTCCCGGGGGTCAGACACAGAGTGATTATTCCTCTACACTGTCCCATCAAACACTCCCGGGGTCAGACACAGAGTGATTTTGCCTCTACACGGTCCTATCAAGCGCTCCCGGGGTCAGATACAGAGAGACTATTCCCCTACACGGTCCCATCAAACAGTCCCGGGGTCAGACACAGAGTGATTATTCCTCTGCACGGTCCCATCAAACACCCCCGGGGTCAGACAGATATTGTATCTAACTCCACACCGTCCCATCGTACACTCCCGGGGTCAGACACAGAGTGATTGTTCCTCTACACGGTCCCATCACACACTCCCGGGGTCAGACACAGAGTGATTATTCCTCTGCACGGTCCCATCAAACAACCCCGGGGTCAGACAGATATTGTATCTAACTCCACACCGTCCCATCGCACACTCCCGGGGTCAGACACAGTGTGATTGTTCCTCTACACGGTCCCATCAAGCACTCCTGGGGTCAGACACAGAGTGAATCTCCCTCCAGACCGTCCCATCACACACTCCCGTGGTCAGACACAGAGTGAATCTCCCTCCAGACCGTCCCATCACACACTCCCGTGGTCAGACACAGAGTGATTATTCCTCTGCACGGTCCCATCAAACACTCCCGGGGGTCAGACACTGAGTGATTATTCCTCTACACGGTCCCATCAAACACTCCCGGGGTTCAGACACAGAGTGACTTTCCCTCCACACCGTCGCATCATACTCTCCCGGGGTCAGACACAGAGTGATTATTCCTCTACACGATTCCATCACACAATCCCGGGGTCAGACACAGAGTGAATCTCCCTCCACTCCGTCCCATCACACACATCCGGTGTCAGACAATGAGTGAATCTCCCTCCTACCCGTCCCATCACACTCTCCCGATTTCAGACACAGACTGAATCTCCCTCCACACCGTCCCATCACACACTCCCGGGGTCAGACATAGAGTGATTATTCCTCTACACGGTCCATTCAAACACTCCCGCGGGTCAGACACAGAGTGAATCTCACTCTACACCGCCCATTACACACTACCGGGGTCAGACACAGAGTGATTATTCCTCTACACGGTCCCATCAAACACCCCCGGGGTCAGACTCAGATTGATTATTCCTCTACACGGTCCCATCAAACACTCTCGGTTTCAGACACAGAGTGAAACTCCCTCCACACCGTCCCATCACACACTCCCGTGGTCAGACACAGAGTGACTATTCCTCTACACGGTCCCATCAAACACTCTCGGTTTCAGACACAGAGTGATTATTCCTCTACACGGTCCCATCAAGCACTCCCGGGGTCAGACACAGAGTGATTATTCCTCTGCACGGTCCCATCAAACACCCCCGGGGTCAGACACAGAGTGATTATTCCTCTACACGGTCCCATCAAACACTCCCGGGGTCAGACACAGAGAGAATCTCCCTCCACACCGTCCCATCATACGCACCCGTGGTCAGACACAGAGTGATTATTCCTCTACACGGTCCCATCAAACACTCCCGGGGACAGACACAGAGTGAATTTATATCCACACCGTCCCATCATACACTCCCGGGGTCAGACACAGAGTGATTATTCCTCTACACTGTACCATCAAACACTCGGTGGGGCAGACACACAGTGATTATTCCTCTACACTGTACCATCAACCACTCCGTGGGTCAGACTCAGAGTGATTATTCCTCTACACGGTCCCATCAAACAATCCCGGGGTCAGACACAGAGTGTATCTCCCTCCACACCGTCCCATCACATTCTCCCGGTCTCAGACACAGAGTGAATCTCACTCTTCACCGCCGATTACACACTCCCGGGGTCAGACACAGAGTGAATCTCCCTCCACACCGTCCCATCACACTCTCCCGGGGTCACACACAGAGTGATTATTCCTATACACGAACCCATCACACAATCCCGGGGTTAGACAAAGAGTGAATCACCCTCCACACCGTCCCATCACACACATCCGGTGGCAGACGCAGAGTGAATCTCCCTGCTACCCGTCCCATCACACTCCCCGAGATCAGACACAGACTGAATCTCCCTCCACACCGTCCCATCACACACTCCCGGGGTCAGACACAGAGTGATTATGCCTCTACACGGTCCCATCAAACACTCCCGGGGGTCAGACACAGTGATTATTCCTCTACACGGTCCCATCAAACACTCCCGGGGTCAGACAAAGAGTGATTACGCCTCTACACGGTCCCGTCAAGCACTCCCTGGGCCAGATACAGAGAGACTATTCCTCGACACGGTCCCATCAAGCACTCCCGGGGTCAGACACAGAGTGATTATTCCTCTGCACGGTCCCATCAAACACCCCCGGGGTCAGACTCAGATTGATTATTCCTCTACACGGTCCCATCAAACACTCTCGGTTTCAGACACAGAGTGAAACTCCCTCCACACCGTCCCATCACACACTCCCGTGGTCAGACACAGAGTGATTATTCCTCTACACGGTCCCATCAAACACCCCCGGGGTCAGACACAGATTGATTATTCCTCTACACGGTCCCATCAAACACTCTCGGTTTCAGACACAGAGTGAATCTCCCTCCACACCGTCCCATCACACACTCCCGTGGTCAGACACAGAGTGACTATTACTCTACACGGTCGCATCACACACTCCCGAGGTCAGACAAAGAGTGAATCTCCCTCCACACCGTCCCATCGTACACTCCCGGGGTCAGACACAGAGTGATTGTTCCTCTACACGGTCCCATCAAGCACTCCTGGGGTCAGACACAGAGTGAATCTCCCTCCACACCGCCCCATCACACACTCCCTTGATCAGACACAGAGTGATTATTCCTCTACACGGTCCCATCAAACACTCCCGGGGTCAGACACAGAGTGAATCTCCCTCCAGACCGTCCCATCACACACTCCCGTGGTCAGACACAGAGTGATTATTCCTCTGCACGGTCCCATCAAACACTCCCGGGGGTCAGACACTGAGTGATTATTCCTCTACACGGTCCCATCAACTCTCCCGGGGGTCAGACACAGTGTGATTATTTCTCTACACGGTCCCATCAAACTCTCCCGGGGGTCAGACACAGAGTGACTTTCCCTCCACACTGTCCCATCATACTCTCCCGGGGTCAGACACAGAGTGAATCTCACTCTACACCGCCCATTACACACTACCGGGGTCAGACACAGAGAGAATCTCCCTCCACACCGTCCCATCACACTCTCCCGGGGTCAGACACAGAGTGATTATTCTTCTACACAATCCCATCACACAATCCCGGGGTCAGACACAGAGTGAATCTCCCTCCACACAGTCCCATCACACACATCCGGTGTCAGACACAGAGTGAATCTCCCTCCTACCCGTCCCATCACACTCTCCCGATTTCAGACACAGACTGAATCTCCCTCCACACCGTCCCATCACACACTCCCGGGGTCAGACATAGAGTGATTATTCCTCTACACGGTCCATTCAAACACTCCCGGGGTCAGACACAGAGTGATTTTTCCACTACACGGTCCCATCAAACACACCCGGGGCAGACACAGAGTGATTGTTCCTCCACACGGTCCCATCAAAAACTCCCTGGGTCAGACACGGAGTGATTATTCCTCTACAAAGTCCCATCAAACACCCCCGATGTCAAACACAGAGTGAATCTCCCTCAACACCGTCCCATCGTACACTCACGGGGTCAGACATAGAGTGAATCTCCCTCCACATCGTCCCATCACACACTCCCGTGGTCAGACACAGAGTGACTATTACTCTACACGGTCGCATCACACACTCCCGAGTTCAGACACAGAGTGAATCTCCCTCCAGACCGTCCCATCACACACTCCCGTGGTCAGACACAGTGTGATTATTTCTCTACACGGTCCCATCAAACACTCCCGGGGGTCAGACACAGAGTGACTTTCCCTCCACACCGTCCCATCATACCCTCCCGGGGTCAGACACAGAGTGAATCTCACTCTACACCTCCCATTACACACTCCCGGGGTCAGACACAGAGTGATTATTCCTCTACACGATCCCATCACACAATCCCGGGGTCAGACACAGAGTGATTATTCCTCTACACGGTCCCATCAAACACTCCCGGGGTCAGACACAGTGATTATTCCTCTACACGGTCCCATCAAACACTCCCGGGGTCAGACAAAGTGTGATTATGCCTCTACACGGTCCCGTCAAGCACTCCCTGGGCCAGATACAGAGAGACTATTCCTCGACACGGTCCCATCAAGCACTCCCGGGGTCAGACACAGAGTGATTATTCCTCTGCACGGTCCCATCAAACACCCCCGGGGTCAGACTCAGATTGATTATTCCTCTACACGGTCCCATCAAACACTCTCGGTTTCAGACACAGAGTGAAACTCCCTCCACACCGTCCCATCACACACTCCCGTGGTCAGACACAGAGTGACTATTCCTCTACACGGTCCCATCAAACACTCTCGGTTTCAGACACAGAGTGATTATTCCTCTACACGGTCCCATCAAGCACTCCCGGGGTCAGACACAGAGTGATTATTCCTCTGCACGGTCCCATCAAACACCCCCGGGGTCAGACTCAGATTGATTATTCCTCTACACGGTCCCATCAAACACTCTCGGTTTCAGACACAGAGTGAAACTCCCTCCACACCGTCCCATCACACACTCCCGTGGTCAGACACAGAGTGATTATTCCTCTACACGGTCCCATCAAACACTCTCGGTTTCAGACACAGAGTGAAACTCCCTCCACACCGTCCCATCACACACTCCCGTGGTCAGACACAGAGAGATTATTCCTCTACACGGTCCCATCAAACACTTGCGGGGTCAGAAACAGAGCGAATTTATATCCACACCGTACCATCATACACTCCCGGGGTCAGACACAGAGTGATTATTCCTCTGCACGTACCATCAAACACTCCCGGGTTCAGACTCAGAGTGAATTTATATCCACACCGTCCCATCATAGGCACCCGTGGTCAGACACAGAGTGATTATTCCTCTACACGCTCCCATCAAACACTCCCGGGGACAGACACAAAGTGATTTTTCCTCTACACGGTCCCATCAAACACTCCCGGGTCAGACACAGAGTGAATCTCCCTCCACGCCGTCCCATCACACACTCCCGGTGTCAGACACAGAGAGATTATTCCTCTACACGGTCCCATCAAACACTTGCGGGGTCAGAAACTGAGTGAATTTATATCCACACCGTCCCATCATACACTCCCGGGGTCAGACACAGAGAGATTATTCCTCTACACGGTCCCATCAAACACTTGCGGGGTCAGAAACAGAGTGAATTTATATCCACACCGTCCCATCATACACTCCCGGGGTCAGACACAGAGTGAGTATTCCTCTACACTGTACCATGGAACAGCCGGTGGGGCAGACACACAGTGATTATTCCTCTACACGGTCCCATCAAACAATGCCGGGGTCAGACACAGAGTGATTATTCCTCTACACGATCCCATCAAACACTCCCGGGGTCAGACACAGAGTGATTTTTCCTCGACACGGTCCCATCAAACACTCCCGGGGTCAGACACAGAGTGAATCTCCCTCCACGCAGTCCCATCAAACACTCCGTGGGTCAGACACAGAGTGAATTTATATCCACACCGTCCCATCATACTCCCCCGGGGTCAGACACAGAGTGAATCTCCCTCCACACCGTCCCATCACACACTCCCGTGGTCAGACACAGTGTGATTATTCCTCTACACTGTACCATCAACCACTCCGTGGGTCAGACTCAGAGTGATTATTCCTCTACACGGTCCCATCAAACAATCCCGGGGTCAGACACAGAGAGATTATTCCTCTACACGGTCCCATCAAACACTTGCGGGGTCAGAAACAGAGTGAATTTATATCCACACCGTCCCATCATACACTCCCGGGGTCAGACACAGAGTGATTATTCCTCTACACGCTCCCATCAAACACTCCCGGGGACAGACACAGAGTGATTTTTCCTCTACACGGTCCCATCAAGCACTCCCGGGTCAGACACAGAGTGAATCTCCCTCCACGCCGTCCCATCACACACTCCCGGTGTCAGACACAGAGAGATTATTCCTCTACACGGTCCCATCAAACACTTGTGGTGTCAGAAACAGAGTGATTATTCCTCTACACGGTCCCATCAAACACTCCCGGGGTCAGACACAGAGTGATTTTTCCTCTACACGGTCCCATCAAACACTCCCGGGTCAGACACAGAGTGAATCTCCCTCCACGCCGTCCCATCACACACTCCCGGTGTCAGACACAGAGAGATTATTCCTCTACACGGTCCCATCAAACACTCCCGGGGTCAGACAAAGAGTGAATCTCCCTCCACACCGTCCCATCACACACTCCCGTGGTCGGACACAGAGTGATTATTCCTCTACACGGTCCCATCAAAAACTCCCGGTGTCAGACACAGAGTGATTTTTCCTCTACACGGTCCCATCAAACACTCCCGGGTCAGACACAGAGTGAATCTCCCTCCACGCCGTCCCATCACACACTCCCGGTGTCAGACACAGAGAGATTATTCCTCTACACGGTCCCATCAAACACTTGCGGGTTCAGAAACAGAGTGAATTTATCTCCACACCGTCCCATCATACACTCCCGGGGTCAGACACAGAGTGATTATTCCTCTGCACTGTACCATCAAACACTCAAGGGGTCAGACTCAGAGTGATTATTCCTCTACACGGTCCCATCAAACAATCCCGGGGTCAGACACAGAGTGAATTTATATCCACACCAACCCATCATACGCACCCGTGGTCAGACACAGAGTGATTATTCCTCTATACGGTACCATCAAACACCCCCCGGGGACAGACACAAAGTGATTTTTCCTCTACACGGTCCCATCAAACACTCCCGGGTAAGACACAGAGTGAATCTCCCTCCACGCCGTCCCATCACACACTCCCGGTGTCAGACACAGAGAGATTATTCCTCTACACGGTCCCATCAAACACTTGCGGGGTCAGAAACAGAGTGAATTTATATCCACGCCGTCCCATCAAACACTCCGTGGGTCAGACACAGAGTGAATTTATATCCACACCGTCCCATCATACTCTCCCGGGGTCAGACACAGAGAGAATCTCCCTCCACACCGTCCCATCACACACTCCCGTGGTCAGACACAGTGTGATTATTCCTCTACACTGTACCATCAACCACTCCGTGGGTCAGACACACAGTGATTATTCCTTTACACGGTCCCATCAAACACTCCCGGGGTCAGACTCAGAGTGATTATTCCTCTACAAGGTCCCATCAAACACTCCCGGGTTCAGACTCAGAGTAATTATTCCTCTACACGGTCCCAATAAACACTCCCGGGGTCAGACACAGAGTGATTATTCCTCTACACTGTACCATCAAACACTCCGTGGGTCAGACACAGAGTGATTATTCCTCTACACGGTCCCATCAAACACTCCCGGGGTCAGACTTAGAGTGATTTTTCCTCTACACGGTCCCATCAAACAATGCCGGGGTCAGACACAGAGTGATTATTCCTCTGCACGATCCCATCAAACACTCCCGGGGTCAGACACAGAGTGATTTTTCCTCTACACGGTCCCATCAAACACTCCGTGGGTCAGACACAGAGTGATTATTCCTCTACACGGTCCCATCAAACACTCCCGGGGTCAGACACAGAGAGAATCTCCCTCCACACCGTCCCATCATACGCACCCGTGGTCAGACACAGAGTGATTATTCCTCTACACGGTCCCATCAAACACTCCCGGGGACAGACACAGAGTGAATTTATATCCACACCGTCCCTTCATACACTCCCGGGGTCAGACACAGAGTGATTATTCCTCTACACTGTACCATCAAACACTCGGTGGGGCAGACACACAGTGATTATTCCTCTACACTGTACCATCAACCACTCCGTGGGTCAGACTCAGAGTGATTATTCCTCTACACGGTCCCATCAAACAATCCCGGGGTCAGACACAGAGAGATTATTCCTCTACACGGTCCCATCAAACAATCCCGGGGTCAGACACAGAGTGAAATTATATCCACACCGTCCCATCATACGCACCCGTGGTCAGACACAGAGTGATTATTCCTCTACACGCTCCCATCAAACACTCCCGGGGACAGACACAGAGTGATTTTTCCTCTACACGGTCCCATCAAACACTCCCGGGTCAGACACAGAATGAATCTCCCTCCACGCCGTCCCATCACACACTCCCGGTGTCAGACACAGAGAGATTATTCCTCTACACGGTCCCATCAAACACTTGCGGGGTCAGAAACAGAGTGATTATTCCTCTACACGGTTCCATCAAACACTCCCGGGGTCAGACACAGAGTGATTTTTCCTCTACACGGTCCCATCAAACACTCCCGGGTCAGACACAGAGTGAATCTCCCTCCACGCCGTCCCATCACACACTCCCGGTGTCAGACACAGAGAGATTATTCCTCTACACGGTCCCATCAAACAGTTGCGGGGTCAGAAACAGAGTGAATTTATATCCACACCGTCCCATCATACACTCCCGGGGTCAGACACAGAGTGATTATTCCTCTGCACTGTACCATCAAACACTCCCGGGGTCAGACTCAGAGTGATTATTCCTCTACACGGTCCCACCAAACAATCCCGGGGTCAGACACAGAGTGAATTTATATCCACACCGTCCCATCATACGCACCCGTGGTCAGACACAGAGTGATTATTCCTCAACACGGTCCCATCAAACACTCCCGGGGACAGACACAGAGTGAATTTATATCCACACCGTCCCATCATACACTCCCGGGGTCAGACACAGAGTGATTATTCCTCTACACTGTACCATCAAACACTCGGTGGGGCAGACACACAGTGATTATTCCTCTACACTGTACCATCAACCACTCCGTGGGTCAGACTCAGAGTGATTATTCCACTACACGGTCCCATCAAACAATCCCGGGGTCAGACACAGAGAGATTATTCCTCTACACGGTCCCATCAAACACTTGCGGGGTCAGAAACAGAGTGAATTTATGTCCACACTGTCCCATCATACACTCCCGGGGTCAGACACAGAGTGATTATTCCTCTACACGCTCACATCAAACACTCCCGTGGACAGACACAGAGAGATTTTTCCTCTACACGGTCCCATCAAGCACTCCCGGGTCAGACACAGAGTGAATCTCCCTCCACGCCGTCCCATCACACACTCCCGGTGTCAGACATAGAGAGATTATTCCTCTACACGGTCCCATCAAACACTTGCGGGGTCAGAAACAGAGTGATTATTCCTCTACACGGTCCCATCAAACACTCCCGGGGTCAGACACAGAGTGATTTTTCCTCTACACGGTCCCATCAAACACTCCCGGGTCAGACACAGAGTGAATCTCACTCCACGCCGTCCCATCACACACTCCCGGTGTCAGACACAGAGAGATTATTCCTCTACACGGTCCCATCAAACACTCCCGGGGTCAGACAAAGAGTGAATTTATATCCACACCGTCCCATCATACACTCCCGGGGTCAGACACAGAGTGATTATTCCTCTACACGGTCCCATCAAACACTCCGTGGGTCAGACACAGAGTGAATTTATATCCACACCGTCCCATCATACTCCCCCGGGGTCAGACACAGAGTGAATCTCCCTCCACACCGTCCCATCACACACTCCCGTGGTCAGACACAGTGTGATTATTCCTCTACACTGTACCATCAACCACTCCGTGGGTCAGACTCAGAGTGATTATTCCTCTACACGGTCCCATCAAACAATCCCGGGGTCAGACACAGAGAGATTATTCCTCTACACGGTCCCATCAAACACTTGCGGGGTCAGAAACAGAGTGAATTTATATCCACACCGTCCCATCATACACTCCCGGGGTCAGACACAGAGTGATTATTCCTCTACACGCTCCCATCAAACACTCCCGGGGACAGACACAGAGTGATTTTTCCTCTACACGGTCCCATCAAGCACTCCCGGGTCAGACACAGAGTGAATCTCCCTCCACGCCGTCCCATCACACACTCCCGGTGTCAGACACAGAGAGATTATTCCTCTACACGGTCCCATCAAACACTTGTGGTGTCAGAAACAGAGTGATTATTCCTCTACACGGTCCCATCAAACACTCCCGGGGTCAGACACAGAGTGATTTTTCCTCTACACGGTCCCATCAAACACTCCCGGGTCAGACACAGAGTGAATCTCCCTCCACGCCGTCCCATCACACACTCCCGGTGTCAGACACAGAGAGATTATTCCTCTACACGGTCCCATCAAACACTCCCGGGGTCAGACAAAGAGTGAATCTCCCTCCACACCGTCCCATCACACACTCCCGTGGTCGGACACAGAGTGATTATTCCTCTACACGGTCCCATCAAAAACTCCCGGTGTCAGACACAGAGTGATTTTTCCTCTACACGGTCCCATCAAACACTCCCGGGTCAGACACAGAGTGAATCTCCCTCCACGCCGTCCCATCACACACTCCCGGTGTCAGACACAGAGAGATTATTCCTCTACACGGTCCCATCAAACACTTGCGGGTTCAGAAACAGAGTGAATTTATCTCCACACCGTCCCATCATACACTCCCGGGGTCAGACACAGAGTGATTATTCCTCTGCACTGTACCATCAAACACTCAAGGGGTCAGACTCAGAGTGATTATTCCTCTACACGGTCCCATCAAACAATCCCGGGGTCAGACACAGAGTGAATTTATATCCACACCAACCCATCATACGCACCCGTGGTCAGACACAGAGTGATTATTCCTCTATACGGTACCATCAAACACCCCCCGGGGACAGACACAAAGTGATTTTTCCTCTACACGGTCCCATCAAACACTCCCGGGTAAGACACAGAGTGAATCTCCCTCCACGCCGTCCCATCACACACTCCCGGTGTCAGACACAGAGAGATTATTCCTCTACACGGTCCCATCAAACACTTGCGGGGTCAGAAACAGAGTGAATTTATATCCACGCCGTCCCATCAAACACTCCGTGGGTCAGACACAGAGTGAATTTATATCCACACCGTCCCATCATACTCTCCCGGGGTCAGACACAGAGAGAATCTCCCTCCACACCGTCCCATCACACACTCCCGTGGTCAGACACAGTGTGATTATTCCTCTACACTGTACCATCAACCACTCCGTGGGTCAGACACACAGTGATTATTCCTTTACACGGTCCCATCAAACACTCCCGGGGTCAGACTCAGAGTGATTATTCCTCTACAAGGTCCCATCAAACACTCCCGGGTTCAGACTCAGAGTAATTATTCCTCTACACGGTCCCAATAAACACTCCCGGGGTCAGACACAGAGTGATTATTCCTCTACACTGTACCATCAAACACTCCGTGGGTCAGACACAGAGTGATTATTCCTCTACACGGTCCCATCAAACACTCCCGGGGTCAGACTTAGAGTGATTTTTCCTCTACACGGTCCCATCAAACAATGCCGGGGTCAGACACAGAGTGATTATTCCTCTGCACGATCCCATCAAACACTCCCGGGGTCAGACACAGAGTGATTTTTCCTCTACACGGTCCCATCAAACACTCCGTGGGTCAGACACAGAGTGATTATTCCTCTACACGGTCCCATCAAACACTCCCGGGGTCAGACACAGAGAGAATCTCCCTCCACACCGTCCCATCATACGCACCCGTGGTCAGACACAGAGTGATTATTCCTCTACACGGTCCCATCAAACACTCCCGGGGACAGACACAGAGTGAATTTATATCCACACCGTCCCTTCATACACTCCCGGGGTCAGACACAGAGTGATTATTCCTCTACACTGTACCATCAAACACTCGGTGGGGCAGACACACAGTGATTATTCCTCTACACTGTACCATCAACCACTCCGTGGGTCAGACTCAGAGTGATTATTCCTCTACACGGTCCCATCAAACAATCCCGGGGTCAGACACAGAGAGATTATTCCTCTACACGGTCCCATCAAACAATCCCGGGGTCAGACACAGAGTGAAATTATATCCACACCGTCCCATCATACGCACCCGTGGTCAGACACAGAGTGATTATTCCTCTACACGCTCCCATCAAACACTCCCGGGGACAGACACAGAGTGATTTTTCCTCTACACGGTCCCATCAAACACTCCCGGGTCAGACACAGAATGAATCTCCCTCCACGCCGTCCCATCACACACTCCCGGTGTCAGACACAGAGAGATTATTCCTCTACACGGTCCCATCAAACACTTGCGGGGTCAGAAACAGAGTGATTATTCCTCTACACGGTTCCATCAAACACTCCCGGGGTCAGACACAGAGTGATTTTTCCTCTACACGGTCCCATCAAACACTCCCGGGTCAGACACAGAGTGAATCTCCCTCCACGCCGTCCCATCACACACTCCCGGTGTCAGACACAGAGAGATTATTCCTCTACACGGTCCCATCAAACAGTTGCGGGGTCAGAAACAGAGTGAATTTATATCCACACCGTCCCATCATACACTCCCGGGGTCAGACACAGAGTGATTATTCCTCTGCACTGTACCATCAAACACTCCCGGGGTCAGACTCAGAGTGATTATTCCTCTACACGGTCCCACCAAACAATCCCGGGGTCAGACACAGAGTGAATTTATATCCACACCGTCCCATCATACGCACCCGTGGTCAGACACAGAGTGATTATTCCTCAACACGGTCCCATCAAACACTCCCGGGGACAGACACAGAGTGAATTTATATCCACACCGTCCCATCATACACTCCCGGGGTCAGACACAGAGTGATTATTCCTCTACACTGTACCATCAAACACTCGGTGGGGCAGACACACAGTGATTATTCCTCTACACTGTACCATCAACCACTCCGTGGGTCAGACTCAGAGTGATTATTCCACTACACGGTCCCATCAAACAATCTCGGGGTCAGACACAGAGAGATTATTCCTCTACACGGTCCCATCAAACACTTGCGGGGTCAGAAACAGAGTGAATTTATATCCACACTGTCCCATCATACACTCCCGGGGTCAGACACAGAGTGATTATTCCTCTACACGCTCACATCAAACACTCCCGTGGACAGACACAGAGAGATTTTTCCTCTACACGGTCCCATCAAGCACTCCCGGGTCAGACACAGAGTGAATCTCCCTCCACGCCGTCCCATCACACACTCCCGGTGTCAGACATAGAGAGATTATTCCTCTACACGGTCCCATCAAACACTTGCGGGGTCAGAAACAGAGTGATTATTCCTCTACACGGTCCCATCAAACACTCCCGGGGTCAGACACAGAGTGATTTTTCCTCTACACGGTCCCATCAAACACTCCCGGGTCAGACACAGAGTGAATCTCACTCCACGCCGTCCCATCACACACTCCCGGTGTCAGACACAGAGAGATTATTCCTCTACACGGTCCCATCAAACACTCCCGGGGTCAGACAAAGAGTGAATTTATATCCACACCGTCCCATCATACACTCCCGGGGTCAGACACAGAGTGATTATTCCTCTACACGGTACCATCAAACACTCCCGGGGACAGACACAAAGTGATTTTTCCTCTACACGGTCCCATCAAACACTCCCGGGTCAGACACAGAGTGAATCTCCCTCCACGCCGTCCCATCACACACTCCCGGTGTCAGACACAGAGAGATTATTCCTCTACACGGTCCCATCAAACACTTGCGGGGTCAGAAACAGAGTGAATTTATATCCACACCGTCCCATCATACACTCCCGGGGTCAGACACAGAGTGATTATTCCTCTACACTGTACCATCAAACACTCCCGGGGTCAGACTCAGAGTGATTATTCCTCTACACGGTCCCATCAAACAATCCCGGGGTCAGACACAGAGTGAATTTATATCCACACCGTCCCATCATACGCACCCGTGGTCAGACACAGAGTGATTATTCCTCTACACGCTCCCATCAAACACTCCCGGGGACAGACACAGAGTGATTTTTCCTCTACACGGTCCCATCAAACACTCCCGGGTCAGACACAGAATGAATCTCCCTCCACGCCGTCCCATCACACACTCCCGGTGTCAGACACAGAGAGATTATTCCTCTACACGGTCCCATCAAACACTTGCGGGGTCAGAAACAGAGAGATTATTCCTCTACACGGTCCCTTCAAACACTTGCGGGGTCAGAAACAGAGTGAATTTATATCCACACCGTCCCATCATACACTCCCGGGGTCAGACACAGAGTGATTATTCCTCTGCACTGTACCATCAAACACTCCCGGGGTCAGACTCAGAGTGATTATTTTTCTACACGGTCCCATCAAACAATCCCGGGGTCAGACACAGAGTGAATTTATATCCACACCGTCCCATCATACGCACCCGTGGTCAGACACAGAGTGATTATTCCTCTACACGGTCCCATCAAACACTCCCGGGGACAGACACAGAGTGAATTTATATCCACACCGTCCCATCATACACTCCCGGGGTCAGACACAGAGTGATTATTCCTCTACACTGTACCATCAAACACTCGGTGGGGCAGACACACAGTGATTATTCCTCTACACGGTCCCATCAAACAATGCCGGGTTCAGACACAGAGTGATTATTCCTCTACACGGTCCCATCAAACACTCCCGGGTCAGACACAGAGTGAATCTCCCTCCACACCGTCCCATCATACTCTCCCGGGGTCAGACACAGAGTGAATCTCCCTCCACACCGTCCCATCACACACTCCCGTGGTCAGACACAGTGTGATTATTCCTCTAAACTGTACCATCAACCACTCCGTGGATCAGACTCAGAGTGATTTTTCCTCTACACGGTCCCTTCAAACAATCCCGGGGTCAGACACAGAGAGATTATTCCTCTACACGGTCCCATCAAACACTTGCGGGGTCAGAAACAGAGTGAATTTATATCCACACTGTCCCATCATACACTCCCGGGGTCAGACACAGAGTGATTATTCCTCTACACGCTCACATCAAACACTCCCGTGGACAGACACAGAGTGATTTTTCCTCTACACGGTCCCATCAAGCACTCCCGGGTCAGACACAGAGTGAATCTCCCTCCACGCCGTCCCATCACACACTCCCGGTGTCAGACACAGAGAGATTATTCCTCTACACGGTCCCATCAAACACTTGCGGGGTCAGAAACAGAGTGATTATTCCTCTACACGGTCCCATCAAACACTCCCGGGGTCAGACACAGAGTGATTTTTCCTCTACACGGTCCCATCAAACACTCCCGGGTCAGACACAGAGTGAATCTCCCTCCACGCCGTCCCATCACACACTCCCGGTGTCAGACACAGAGAGATTATTCCTCTACACGGTCCCATCAAAAACTCCCGGGGTCAGACAAAGAGTGAATTTATATCCACACCGTCCCATCATACACTCCCGGGGTCAGACACAGAGTGATTATTCCTCTACACGGTCCCATCAAACACTCCCGGGGACAGACACAAAGTGATTTTTCCTCTACACGGTCCCATCAAACACTCCCGGGTCAGACACAGAGTGAATCTCCCTCCACGCCGTCCCATCACACACTCCCGGTGTCAGACACAGAGAGATTATTCCTCTACACGGTCCCATCAAACACTTGCGGGGTCAGAAACAGAGTGAATTTATATCCACACCGTCCCATCATACACTCCCGGGGTCAGACACAGAGTGATTATTCCTCTACACGGTCCCATCAAACACTCCTTGGGACGGACACAGAGTGATTTTTCCTCTACACGGTCCCATCAAACACTCCCGGGTCAGACACAGAGTGAATCTCCCTCCACGACGTCCCATCACACACTCCCGGTGTCAGACACAGAGAGATTATTCCTCTACACGGTCCCATCAAACACTTGCGGGGTCAGAAACAGAGTGAATTTATATCCACACCGTCCCATCATACACTCCCGGGGTCAGACACAGAGTGATTATTCCTCTACACTGTACCATCAAACACTCCCGGGGTCAGACTCAGAGTGATTATTCCTCTACACGGTCCCATCAAACAATCCCGGGGTCAGACACAGAGTGAATTTATATCCACACCGTCCCATCATACGCACCCGTGGTCAGACACAGAGTGATTATTCCTCTACACGCTCCCATCAAACACTCCCGGGGACAGACACAGAGTGATTTTTCCTCTACACGGTCCCATCAAACACTCCCGGGTCAGACACAGAATGAATCTCCCTCCACGCCGTCCCATCACACACTCCCTGTGTCAGACACAGAGAGATTATTCCTCTACACGGTCCCATCAAACACTTGCGGGGTCAGAAACAGAGTGAATTTATATCCACACCGTCCCATCATACACTCCCGGGGTCAGACACAGAGTGATTATTCCTCTACACGGTCCCATCAAACACTCCCGGGGGCAGACACAAAGTGATTTTTCCTCTGCACGGTCACATCAAACACTCCCGGGTCAGACACAGAGTGAATCTCCCTCCACGCCGTCCCATCACACACTCCCGGTGTAAGACACAGAGAGATTATTCCTCTACACGGTCCCATCAAACACTTGTGGTGTCAGAAACAGAGTGATTATTCCTCTACACGGTCCCATCAAACACTCCCGGGGTCAGACACAGAGTGATTTTTCCTCTACACGGTCCCATCAAACACTCCCGGGTCAGACACAGAGTGAATCTCCCTCCACGCCGTCCCATCACACACTCCCGGTGTCAGACACAGAGAGATTATTCCTCTACACGGTCCCATCAAACACTCCCGGGGTCAGACAAAGAGTGAATCTCCCTCCACACCGTCCCATCACACACTCCCGTGGTCGGACACAGAGTGATTATTCCTCTACACGGTCCCATCAAAAACTCCCGGTGTCAGACACAGAGTGATTTTTCCTCTACACGGTCCCATCAAACACTCCCGGGTCAGACACAGAGTGAATCTCCCTCCACGCCGTCCCATCACACACTCCCGGTGTCAGACACAGAGAGATTATTCCTCTACACGGTCCCATCAAACACTTGCGGGTTCAGAAACAGAGTGAATTTATCTCCACACCGTCCCATCATACACTCCCGGGGTCAGACACAGAGTGATTATTCCTCTGCACTGTACCATCAAACACTCAAGGGGTCAGACTCAGAGTGATTATTCCTCTACACGGTCCCATCAAACAATCCCGGGGTCAGACACAGAGTGAATTTATATCCACACCAACCCATCATACGCACCCGTGGTCAGACACAGAGTGATTATTCCTCTATACGGTACCATCAAACACCCCCCGGGGACAGACACAAAGTGATTTTTCCTCTACACGGTCCCATCAAACACTCCCGGGTAAGACACAGAGTGAATCTCCCTCCACGCCGTCCCATCACACACTCCCGGTGTCAGACACAGTGAGATTATTCCTCTACACGGTCCCATCAAACACTTGCGGGGTCAGAAACAGAGTGAATTTATATCCACGCCGTCCCATCAAACACTCCGTGGGTCAGACACAGAGTGAATTTATATCCACACCGTCCCATCATACTCTCCCGGGGTCAGACACAGAGAGAATCTCCCTCCACACCGTCCCATCACACACTCCCGTGGTCAGACACAGTGTGATTATTCCTCTACACTGTACCATCAACCACTCCGTGGGTCAGACACACAGTGATTATTCCTTTACACGGTCCCATCAAACACTCCCGGGGTCAGACTCAGAGTGATTATTCCTCTACAAGGTCCCATCAAACACTCCCGGGTTCAGACTCAGAGTAATTATTCCTCTACACGGTCCCAATAAACACTCCCGGGGTCAGACACAGAGTGATTATTCCTCTACACTGTACCATCAAACACTCCGTGGGTCAGACACAGAGTGATTATTCCTCTACACGGTCCCATCAAACACTCCCGGGGTCAGACTTAGAGTGATTTTTCCTCTACACGGTCCCATCAAACAATGCCGGGGTCAGACACAGAGTGATTATTCCTCTGCACGATCCCATCAAACACTCCCGGGGTCAGACACAGAGTGATTTTTCCTCTACACGGTCCCATCAAACACTCCGTGGGTCAGACACAGAGTGATTATTCCTCTACACGGTCCCATCAAACACTCCCGGGGTCAGACACAGAGAGAATCTCCCTCCACACCGTCCCATCATACGCACCCGTGGTCAGACACAGAGTGATTATTCCTCTACACGGTCCCATCAAACACTCCCGGGGACAGACACAGAGTGAATTTATATCCACACCGTCCCTTCATACACTCCCGGGGTCAGACACAGAGTGATTATTCCTCTACACTGTACCATCAAACACTCGGTGGGGCAGACACACAGTGATTATTCCTCTACACTGTACCATCAACCACTCCGTGGGTCAGACTCATAGAGTGATTATTCCTCTACACGGTCCCATCAAACAATCCCGGGGTCAGACACAGAGAGATTATTCCTCTACACGGTCCCATCAAACAATCCCGGGGTCAGACACAGAGTGAAATTATATCCACACCGTCCCATCATACGCACCCGTGGTCAGACACAGAGTGATTATTCCTCTTCACGCTCCCATCAAACACTCCCGGGGACAGACACAGAGTGATTTTTCCTCTACACGGTCCCATCAAACACTCCCGGGTCAGACACAGAATGAATCTCCCTCCACGCCGTCCCATCACACACTCCCGGTGTCAGACACAGAGAGATTATTCCTCTACACGGTCACATCAAACACTTGCGGGGTCAGAAACAGAGTGATTATTCCTCTACACGGTTCCATCAAACACTCCCGGGGTCAGACACAGAGTGATTTTTCCTCTACACGGTCCCATCAAACACTCCCGGGTCAGACACAGAGTGAATCTCCCTCCACGCCGTCCCATCACACACTCCCGGTGTCAGACACAGAGAGATTATTCCTCTACACGGTCCCATCAAACAGTTGCGGGGTCAGAAACAGAGTGAATTTATATCCACACCGTCCCATCATACACTCCCGGGGTCAGACACAGAGTGATTATTCCTCTGCACTGTACCATCAAACACTCCCGGGGTCAGACTCAGAGTGATTATTCCTCTACACGGTCCCACCAAACAATCCCGGGGTCAGACACAGAGTGAATTTATATCCACACCGTCCCATCATACGCACCCGTGGTCAGACACAGAGTGATTATTCCTCAACACGGTCCCATCAAACACTCCCGGGGACAGACACAGAGTGAATTTATATCCACACCGTCCCATCATACACTCCCGGGGTCAGACACAGAGTGATTATTCCTCTACACTGTACCATCAAACACTCGGTGGGGCAGACACACAGTGATTATTCCTCTACACTGTACCATCAACCACTCCGTGGGTCAGACTCAGAGTGATTATTCCACTACACGGTCCCATCAAACAATCTCGGGGTCAGACACAGAGAGATTATTCCTCTACACGGTCCCATCAAACACTTGCGGGGTCAGAAACAGAGTGAATTTATATCCACACTGTCCCATCATACACTCCCGGGGTCAGACACAGAGTGATTATTCCTCTACACGCTCACATCAAACACTCCCGTGGACAGACACAGAGAGATTTTTCCTCTACACGGTCCCATCAAGCACTCCCGGGTCAGACACAGAGTGAATCTCCCTCCACGCCGTCCCATCACACACTCCCGGTGTCAGACATAGAGAGATTATTCCTCTACACGGTCCCATCAAACACTTGCGGGGTCAGAAACAGAGTGATTATTCCTCTACACGGTCCCATCAAACACTCCCGGGGTCAGACACAGAGTGATTTTTCCTCTACACGGTCCCATCAAACACTCCCGGGTCAGACACAGAGTGAATCTCACTCCACGCCGTCCCATCACACACTCCCGGTGTCAGACACAGAGAGATTATTCCTCTACACGGTCCCATCAAACACTCCCGGGGTCAGACAAAGAGTGAATTTATATCCACACCGTCCCATCATACACTCCCGGGGTCAGACACAGAGTGATTATTCCTCTACACGGTACCATCAAACACTCCCGGGGACAGACACAAAGTGATTTTTCCTCTACACGGTCCCATCAAACACTCCCGGGTCAGACACAGAGTGAATCTCCCTCCACGCCGTCCCATCACACACTCCCGGTGTCAGACACAGAGAGATTATTCCTCTACACGGTCCCATCAAACACTTGCGGGGTCAGAAACAGAGTGAATTTATATCCACACCGTCCCATCATACACTCCCGGGGTCAGACACAGAGTGATTATTCCTCTACACTGTACCATCAAACACTCCCGGGGTCAGACTCAGAGTGATTATTCCTCTACACGGTCCCATCAAACAATCCCGGGGTCAGACACAGAGTGAATTTATATCCACACCGTCCCATCATACGCACCCGTGGTCAGACACAGAGTGATTATTCCTCTACACGCTCCCATCAAACACTCCCGGGGACAGACACAGAGTGATTTTTCCTCTACACGGTCCCATCAAACACTCCCGGGTCAGACACAGAATGAATCTCCCTCCACGCCGTCCCATCACACACTCCCGGTGTCAGACACAGAGAGATTATTCCTCTACACGGTCCCATCAAACACTTGCGGGGTCAGAAACAGAGAGATTATTCCTCTACACGGTCCCTTCAAACACTTGCGGGGTCAGAAACAGAGTGAATTTATATCCACACCGTCCCATCATACACTCCCGGGGTCAGACACAGAGTGATTATTCCTCTGCACTGTACCATCAAACACTCCCGGGGTCAGACTCAGAGTGATTATTTTTCTACACGGTCCCATCAAACAATCCCGGGGTCAGACACAGAGTGAATTTATATCCACACCGTCCCATCATACGCACCCGTGGTCAGACACAGAGTGATTATTCCTCTACACGGTCCCATCAAACACTCCCGGGGACAGACACAGAGTGAATTTATATCCACACCGTCCCATCATACACTCCCGGGGTCAGACACAGAGTGATTATTCCTCTACACTGTACCATCAAACACTCGGTGGGGCAGACACACAGTGATTATTCCTCTACACGGTCCCATCAAACAATGCCGGGTTCAGACACAGAGTGATTATTCCTCTACACGGTCCCATCAAACACTCCCGGGGTCAGACAAAGAGTGAATTTATATCCACACCGTCCCATCATACACTCCCGGGGTCAGACACAGAGTGATTATTCCTCTACACGGTCCCATCAAACACTCCCGGGGACAGACACAAAGTGATTTTTCCTCTACACGGTCCCATCAAACACTCCCGGGTCAGACACAGAGTGAATCTCCCTCCACGCCGTCCCATCACACACTCCCGGTGTCAGACACAGAGAGATTATTCCTCTACACGGTCCCATCAAACACTTGCGGGGTCAGAAACAGAGTGAATTTATATCCACACCGTCCCATCATACACTCCCGGGGTCAGACACAGAGTGATTATTCCTCTACACTGTTCCATCAAACACTCCCGGGGTCAGACTCAGAGTGATTATTCCTCTACACGGTCCCATCAAACAATCCCGGGGTCAGACACAGAGTGAATTTATATCCACACCGTCCCATCATACGCACCCGTGGTCAGACACAGAGTGATTATTCCTCTACACGCTCCCATCAAACACTCCCGGGGACAGACACAGAGTGATTTTTCCTCTACACGGTCCCATCAATCACTCCCGGGTCAGACACAGAATGAATCTCCCTCCACGCCGTCCCATCACACACTCCCGGTGTCAGACACAGAGAGATTATTCCTCTACACGGTCCCATCAAACACTTGCGGGGTCAGAAACAGAGAGATTATTCCTCTACACGGTCCCTTCAAACACTTGCGGGGTCAGAAACAGAGTGAATTTATATCCACACCGTCCCATCATACACTCCCGGGGTCAGACACAGAGTGATTATTCCTCTGCACTGTACCATCAAACACTCCCGGGGTCAGACTCAGAGTGATTATTTTTCTACACGGTCCCATCAAACAATCCCGGGGTCAGACACAGAGTGAATTTATATCCACACCGTCCCATCATACGCACCCGTGGTCAGACACAGAGTGATTATTCCTCTACACGGTCCCATCAAACACTCCCGGGGACAGACACAGAGTGAATTTATATCCACACCGTCCCATCATACACTCCCGGGGTCAGACACAGAGTGATTATTCCTCTACACTGTACCATCAAACACTCGGTGGGGCAGACACACAGTGATTATTCCTCTACACGGTCCCATCAAACAATGCCGGGTTCAGACACAGAGTGATTATTCCTCTACACGGTCCCATCAAACACTCCCGGGTCAGACACAGAGTGAATCTCCCTCCACACCGTCCCATCATACTCTCCCGGGGTCAGACACAGAGTGAATCTCCCTCCACACCGTCCCATCACACACTCCCGTGGTCAGACACAGTGTGATTATTCCTCTAAACTGTACCATCAACCACTCCGTGGATCAGACTCAGAGTGATTTTTCCTCTACACGGTCCCTTCAAACAATCCCGGGGTCTGACACAGAGAGATTATTCCTCTACACGGTCCCATCAAACACTTGCGGGGTCAGAAACAGAGTGAATTTATATCCACACTGTCCCATCATACACTCCCGGGGTCAGACACAGAGTGATTATTCCTCTACACGCTCACATCAAACACTCCCGTGGACAGACACAGAGTGATTTTTCCTCTACACGGTCCCATCAAGCACTCCCGGGTCAGACACAGAGTGAATCTCCCTCCACGCCGTCCCATCACACACTCCCGGTGTCAGACACAGAGAGATTATTCCTCTACACGGTCCCATCAAACACTTGCGGGGTCAGAAACAGAGTGATTATTCCTCTACACGGTCCCATCAAACACTCCCGGGGTCAGACACAGAGTGATTTTTCCTCTACACGGTCCCATCAAACACTCCCGGGTCAGACACAGAGTGAATCTCCCTCCACGCCGTCCCATCACACACTCCCGGTGTCAGACACAGAGAGATTATTCCTCTACACGGTCCCATCAAAAACTCCCGGGGTCAGACAAAGAGTGAATTTATATCCACACCGTCCCATCATACACTCCCGGGGTCAGACACAGAGTGATTATTCCTCTACACGGTCCCATCAAACACTCCCGGGGACAGACACAAAGTGATTTTTCCTCTACACGGTCCCATCAAACACTCCCGGGTCAGACACAGAGTGAATCTCCCTCCACGCCGTCCCATCACACACTCCCGGTGTCAGACACAGAGAGATTATTCCTCTACACGGTCCCATCAAACACTTGCGGGGTCAGAAACAGAGTGAATTTATATCCACACCGTCCCATCATACACTCCCGGGGTCAGACACAGAGTGATTATTCCTCTACACGGTCCCATCAAACACTCCTTGGGACGGACACAGAGTGATTTTTCCTCTACACGGTCCCATCAAACACTCCCGGGTCAGACACAGAGTGAATCTCCCTCCACGACGTCCCATCACACACTCCCGGTGTCAGACACAGAGAGATTATTCCTCTACACGGTCCCATCAAACACTTGCGGGGTCAGACTCAGAGTGATTATTCCTCTATACGGTCCCATCAAACACTCCCGGTGTCAGACACAGAGTGATTTTTCCTCTACACGGTCCCATCAAACACTCCCGGGTCAGACACAGAGTGAATCTCCCTCTACGCCGTCCCATCCCACACTCCCGGTGTCAGACACAGAGAGATTATTCCTCTACACGGTCCCATCAAACACTTGCGGGGTCAGAAACAGAGTGAATTTATATCCACACCGTCCCATCATACACTCCCGGGGTCAGACACAGAGTGATTATTCCTCTGCACTGTACCATCAAACACTCCCGGGGTCAGACTCAGAGTGATTATTCCTCTACACGGTCCCATCAAACAATCCCGGGGTCAGACACAGAGTGAAATTATATCCACACCAACCCATCATACGCACCCGGGGTCAGACACAGAGTGATTTTTCCTCTACACGGTCCCATCAAACACTCCCGGGTCAGACACAGAGTGAATCTCCCTCCACGCCGTCCCATCACACACTCCCGGTGTCAGACACAGAGAGCTTATTCCTCTACACGGTCCCATCAAACACTTGCGGGGTCAGAAACAGAGTGAATTTATATCCACGCCGTCCCATCAAACACTCCGTGGGTCAGACACAGAGTGAATTTATATCCACACCGTCCCATCATACTCTCCCGGGGTCAGACACAGAGAGAATCTCCCTCCACACCGTCCCATCACACACTCCCGTGGTCAGACACAGTGTGATTATTCCTCTACACTGTACCATCAACCACTCCGTGGGTCAGACACACAGTGATTATTCCTTTACACGGTCCCATCAAACACTCCCGGGGTCAGACTCAGAGTGATTATTCCTCTACACGGTCCCATCAGACAATCCCGGGGTCAGACACAGAGTGATTATTCCTCTACACGGTCCCATCAAACACTTGCGGGGTCAGAAACAGAGTGATTATTCCTCTACACGGTTCCATCAAACACTCCCGGGGTCAGACACAGAGTGATTTTTCCTCTACACGGTCCCATCAAACACTCCCGGGTCAGACACAGAGTGCATCTCCCTCCACGCCGTCCCATCGCACACTCCCGGTGTCAGACACAGAGAGATTATTCCTCTACACGGTCCCATCAAACACTCCCGGGGTCAGACAAAGAGTGAATCTCCCTCCACACCGTCCCATCTCACACTCCCGTGGTCGGACACAGAGTGATTATTCCTCTACACGGTCCCATCAAACACTCCCGGGGTCAGACACAGAGTGATTTTTCCTCTACACGGTCCCATCAAACACTCCGGGTCAGAAACAGAGTGAATCTCCCTCCACGCCGTCCCATCACACACTCCCGGTGTCAGACACAGAGAGATTATTCCTCTACACGGTCCCATCAAACACTTGCGGGGTCAGAAACAGAGTGAATTTATATCCACACCGTCCCATCATACAGTCCCGGGGTCAGACACAGAGTGATTATTCCTCTGCACTGTACCATCAAACACTCCCGGGGTCAGACTCAGAGTGATTATTCCTCTACACGGTCCCATCGAACAATCCCGGGGTCAGACACAGAGTGAATTTATATCCACACCGTCCCATCATACGCACCCGTGGTCAGACACAGAGTGATTATTCCTCTACACGGTCCCATCAAACACTCCCGGGGGCAGACACAAAGTGATTTTTCCTCTACACGGTCCCATCAAACACTCCCGGGTCAGACACAGAGTGAATCTCCCTCCACGCCGTCCCATCACACACTCCCGGTGTCAGACACAGAGAGATTATTCCTCTACATGGTCCCATCAAACACTTGCGGGGTCAGAAACAGAGTGAACTTATATCCACACCGTCCCATCATACACTCCCGGGGTCAGACACAGAGTGATTATTCCTCTATACTGTACCATCAAACACTCGTTGGGGCAGACACACAGTGATTATTCCTCTACACGGTCCCATCAAACAATGCCGCGGTCAGACACAGAGTGATTATTCCTCTACACGGTCCCATCAAACACTCCCGGGGTCAGACACAGAGTGAATCTCCCTCCACGCCGTCCCATCAAACACTCCGTGGGTCAGACACAGAGTGAATTTATATCCACACCGTCCCATCATACTCTCCCGGGGTCAGACACAGAGTGAATCTCCCTCCAACCCGTCCCATCACACACTCCCGTGGTCAGACACAGTGTGATTATTCCTCTACACTGTACCATCATCTACTCCGTGGGTCAGACTCAGAGTGATTATTCCTCTACACGGTCCCATCAAACAATCCCGGTGTCAGACACAGAGAGATTATTCCTCTACACGGTCCCATCAAACACTTGCGGGGTCAGAAACAGAGTGAATTTATATCCACACTGTCCCATTATACACTCCCGGGGTCAGACACAGAGTGATTATTCCTCTACACGCTCCCATCAAACACTCCCGTGGACAGACACAGAGTGATTTTTCCTCTACACGGTCCCATCAAGCACTCCCGGGTCAGACACAGAGTGAATCTCCCTCCACGCCGTCCCATCACACACTCCCGGTGTCAGACACAGAGAGATTATTCCTCTACACGGTCCCATCAAACACTTGCGGGGTCAGAAACAGAGTGATTATTCCTCTACACGGTCCCATCAAACACTCCCGGGGTCAGACACAGAGTGATTTTTCCTCTACACGGTCCCATCAAACACTCCCGGGTCAGACACAGAGTGAATCTCCCTCCACGCCGTCCCATCACACACTCCCGGTGTCTGACACAGAGAGATTATTCCTCTACACGGTCCCATCAAACACTCCCGGGGTCAGACAAAGAGTGAATCTCCCTCCACACCGTCCCATCACACACTCCCGTGGTCGGACACAGAGTGATTATTCCTCTACACGGTCCCATCAAACACTCCCGGTGTCAGACACAGAGTGATTTTTCCTCTACACGGTCCCATCAAACACTCCCGGGTCAGACACAGAGTGAATCTCCCTCCACGCCGTCTCATCATACACTCCCGGTGTCAGACACAGAGAGATTATTCCTCTACACGGTCCCATCAAACACTTGCGTGGTCAGAAACAGAGTGAATTTATATCCACACCGTCCCATCATACACTCCCGGGGTCAGACACAGAGTGATTATTCCTCTGCACTGTACCATCAAACACTCCCGGGGTCAGACTCAGAGTGATTATTCCTCTACACGGTCCCATCAAACAATCCCGGGGTCAGACACAGACTGAAATTATATCCATACCAACCCATCATACGCACCCGGGGTCAGACACAGAGTGATTACTCCTCTACACGGTCCCATCAAACACTCCCGGGGACAGACACAGGGTGATTTTTCCTCTACACGTTTCCATCAAACACTCCCGGGTCAGACACAGAGTGAATCTCCCTCCACGCCGTCCCATCACACACTCCCGGTGTCAGACACAGAGAGATTATTCCTCTACACGGTCCCATCAAACACTTGCGGGGTCAGAAACAGAGTGAATTTATATCCACGCCGTCCCATCAAACACTCCGTGGGTCAGACACAGAGTGAAGTTATATCCACACCGTCCCATCATACTCTCCCGGGGTCAGACACATAGAGAATCTCCCTCCACACCGTCCCATCACACACTCCCGTGGTCAGACACAGTGTGATTATTCCTCTACACTGTACCATCAACCAATCCGTGGGTCAGACACACAGTGATTATTCCTTTACACGGTCCCATCAAACACTCCCGGGGTCAGACTCAGAGTGATTATTCCTCTACACGGTCCCATCAGACAATCCCGGGGTCAGACACAGAGTGATTATTCCTCTACACGGTCCCATCAAACACTTGCGGGGTCAGAAACAGAGTGATTATTCCTCTACACGGTTCCATCAAACACTCCCGGGGTCAGACACAGAGTGATTTTTCCTCTACACGGTCCCATCAAACACTCCCGGGTCAGACACAGAGTGAATCTCCCTCCACGCCGTCCCATCGCACACTCCCGGTGTCAGACACAGAGAGATTATTCCTCTACACGGTCCCATCAAACACTCCCGGGGTCAGACAAAGAGTGAATCTCCCTCCACACCGTCCCATCTCACACTCCCGTGGTCGGACACAGAGTGATTATTCCTCTACACGGTCCCATCAAACACTCCCGGGGTCAGACACAGAGTGATTTTTCCTCTACACGGTCCCATCAAACACTCCCGGGTCAGACACAGAGTGAATCTCCCTCCACGCCGTCCCATCACACACTCCCGGTGTCAGACACAGAGAGATTAATCCTCTACACGGTCCCATCAAACACTTGCGGGGTCAGAAACAGAGTGAATTTATATCCACACCGTCCCATCATACAGTCCCGGGGTCAGACACAGAGTGATTATTCCTCTGCACTGTACCATCAAACACTCCCGGGGTCAGACTCAGAGTGATTATTCCTCTACACGGTCCCATCGAACAATCCCGGGGTCAGACACAGAGTGAATTTATATCCACACCGTCCCATCATACGCACCCGTGGTCAGACACAGAGTGATTATTCCTCTACACGGTCCCATCAAACACTCCCGGGGGCAGACACAAAGTGATTTTTCCTCTACACGGTCCCATCAAACACTCCCGGGTCAGACACAGAGTGAATCTCCCTCCACGCCGTCCCATCACACACTCCCGGTGTCAGACACAGAGAGATTATTCCTCTACATGGTCCCATCAAACACTTGCGGGGTCAGAAACAGAGTGAACTTATATCCACACCGTCCCATCATACACTCCCGAGGTCAGACACAGAGTGATTATTCCTCTATACTGTACCATCAAACACTCGGTGGGGCAGACACACAGTGATTATTCCTCTACACGGTCCCATCAAACAATGCCGGGGTCAGACACAGAGTGATTATTCCTCTACACGGTCCCATCAAACACTCCCGGGGTCAGACACAGAGTGAATCTCCCTCCACGCCGTCCCATCAAACACTCCGTGGGTCAGACACAGAGTGAATTTATATCCACACCGTCCCATCATACTCTCCCGGGGTCAGACACAGAGTGAATCTCCCTCCAACCCGTCCCATCACACACTCCCGTGGTCAGACACAGTGTGATTATTCCTCTACACTGTACCATCATCTACTCCGTGGGTCAGACTCAGAGTGATTATTCCTCTACACGGTCCCATCAAACAATCCCGGTGTCAGACACAGAGAGATTATTCCTCTACACGCTCCCATCAAACACTCCCGTGGACAGACACAGAGTGATTTTTCCTCTACACGGTCCCATCAAGCACTCCCGGGTCAGACACAGAGTGAATCTCCCTCCACGCCGTCCCATCACACACTCCCGGTGTCAGACACAGAGAGATTATTCCTCTACACGGTCCCATCAAACACTTGCGGGGTCAGAAACAGAGTGATTATTCCTCTACACGGTCCCATCAAACACTCCCGGGGTCAGACACAGAGTGATTTTTCCTCTACACGGTCCCATCAAACACTCCCGGGTCAGACACAGAGTGAATCTCCCTCCACGCCGTCCCATCACACACTCCCGGTGTCTGACACAGAGTGATTATTCCTCTACACGGTCCCATCAAACACTCCCGGTGTCAGACACAGAGTGATTTTTCCTCTACACGGTCCCATCAAACACTCCCGGGTCAGACACAGAGTGAATCTCCCTCCACGCCGTCCCATCACACACTCCCGGTGTCAGACACAGAGAGATTATTCCTCTACACGGTCCCATCAAACACTTGCGGGGTCAGAAACAGAGTGAATTTATATCCACACCGTCCCATCATACACTCCCGGGGTCAGACACAGAGTGATTATTCCTCTGCACTGTACCATCAAACACTCCCGGGGTCAGACTCAGAGTGATTATTCCTCTACACGGTCCCATCAAACAATCCCGGGGTCAGACACAGAGTGAAATTATATCCACACCAACCCATCATACGCACCCGTGGTCAGACACAGAGTGATTATTCCTCTACACGGTACCATCAAACACCCCCCGGGGACAGACACAAAGTGATTTTTCCTCTACACGGTCCCATCAAACACTCCCGGGTCAGACACTGAGTGAATCTCCCTCCACGCCGTCCCATCACACACTCCCGGTGTCAGACACAGAGAGATTATTCCTCTACACGGTCCCATCAAACACTTGCGGGGTCAGAAACAGAGTGAATTTATATCCACGCCGTCCCATCAAACACTCCGTGGGTCAGACACAGAGTGAATTTATATCCACACCGTCCCATCATACTCTCCCGGGGTCAGACACAGAGAGAATCTCCCTCCACACCGTCCCATCACACACTCCCGTGGTCAGACACAGTGTGATTATTCCTCTACACAGTACCATCAACCACTCCTTGGTTCAGACACACAGTGATTATTCCTTTACACGGTCCCATCAAACACTCCCGGGGTCAGACTCAGAGTGATTATTCCTCTACACGGTCCCATCAGACAATCCCGGGGTCAGACACAGAGTGATTATTCCTCTACACGATCCCATCAAACACTCCCGGGGTCAGACACAGAGTGATTTTTCCTCTACACGGTCCCATCAAACACTCCCGGGGTCAGACACAGAGTGAATCTCCCTCCACGCCGTCCCATCAAACACTCCGTGGGTCAGACACAGATTGAATTTATATCCACACCGTCCCATCACACACTGCCGTGGTCAGACACAGTGTGATTATTCCTCTACACGGTCCCATCAAACACTCCCGGGGTCAGACAAAGAGTGAATCTCCCTCCACACCGTCCCATCACACACTCCCGGGGGTCAGACCACAGAGTGAATCTCACTCTTCACCACCGATTACACACTCCCGGGGTCAGACACAGAGTGAATCTCCCTCCACACCGTCCCATCACACTCTCCCGGGGTCACACACAGAGTGATTATTCCTCTACACGAACCCGTCACACAATCCCGAGTTCAGACACAGACTGAATCTCCCTCCACACCGTCCCATCACACACTCCCGGGGTCAGACACAGAGTGATTATGCCTCTACACGGTCCCATCAAACACTCCGGGGGTCAGACACAGTGATTATTCCTCTACACGGTCCCATCAAACACTCCCGGGGTCAGACAAAGAGTGATTATGCCTCTACACGGTCCCATCAAGCACTCCCTGGGCCAGATACAGAGAGACTATTCCTCTACACGGGCCCATCAAGCACTCCCGGGGTCAGACACAGAGTGATTATTCCTCTGCACGGTCCCATCAAACACCCCCGGGGTCAGACAGATAGTGAATCTAACTCCACACCGTCCCATCGTACACTCCCGGGGCAGACATAGAGTGATTATTCCTCTACACGGTCCCATCAAACACCCCCGGGGTCAGACACAGATTGATTATTCCTCTATACGGTCCCATCAAACACTCTCGGTTTCAGACACTGAGTGAATCTCCCTCCACACCGTCCCATCACACACTCCCGTGGTCAGACACAGAGTGAATATTACTCTACACGGTCGCATCACACACTCCCGAGTTCAGACACAGAGTGAATCTCCCTCCAGACCGTCCCATCACACACTCCCGTGGTCAGACACAGTGTGATTATTTCTCTACACGGTCCCATCAAACACTCCCGGGGGTCAGACACAGAGTGACTTTCCCTCCACACCGTCCCATCATACTCTCCCGGGGTCAGACACAGAGTGAATCTCACTCTACACCGCCCATTACACACTCCCGGGGTCAGACACAAGAGTGAATCTCCCTCCACACCGTCCCATCACACTCTCCCGGGGTTAGACACAGAGTGATTATTCCTCTACACGATCCCATCACACACATCCGGTGTCAGACACAGAGTGAATCTCCCTCCTACCCGTCCCATCACACTCTCCCGATTTCAGACACAGACTGAATCTCCCTCCACACCGTTCCATCACACACTCCCGGGGTCAGACATAGAGTGATTATTCCTCTACACGGTCCATTCAAACACTCCCGGGGTCAGACACAGAGTGATTTTTCCACTACACGGTCCCATCAAACACACCCGGGGCAGACACATTGTGATTATTCCTCTACACGGTCCCATCAAAAACTCCCTGGGTCAGACACAGAGTGATTATTACTCTACACGGTCCAATCAAACACTCCCGGGGTCAGACACAGAGTGATTATGCCTCTACACGGTCCCATCAAACACTCCCGGGGTCAGATACAGAGTGATTATTCCTCTACACCGTCCCATCAAACACTCCCCGGGTCAGACACAGACTGATTATTCCTCTACACGGACCCATCACACACTCCCGAGGTCAGACAATGAGTGAATCACTCTCCACACCGTCTCACCACACTCTCACCGGGTCAGGCACAGTGTGATTATTCCTCTACACGGTCCCATCAAACACTCCCGGGGTCAGACAAAGAGTGAATCTCCCTCCACACCGTCCCATCACACACTCCCGGGGTCAGACACAGTGTGATTTTTCCTCTACACGGTCCCATCAAATACTCCCGGGGTCAGACACAGAGTGAGTCTCCCTCCACACCGTCCCATCAAACACTCCCGGGGTCAGACACAGAGAGATTTTTCCTCTACACGGTCCCATCAAACACTCCCGGGGTCAGACACAGAGTGAGTCTCCCTCCACACCGTCCCATCAAACACTCCCGGGGTCAGACACAGATTGATTATTCCTCTACACTGTCCCAACAAACACTCCCGGGGTCATACACTGAGAGAATCTCCATCCACGCCGTCCCATCACACACTCCCGGGGTCAGACACAGAGAGATAATTCCTCTACACGGTCCCATCAAATACTCCCGGGGTCAGACACAGAGTGAGTCTCCCTCCACACCGTCCCATCAAACTCTCCCGGGGTCAGAAACAGAGTGATTTTTCCTCTACTCGGTCCCATCAAACACTCCCGGGGTCAGACACAGATTGAATCTCCCTGCACGCCGTCCCATCACACTCTCCCGGTGTCAGACGCAGAGAGATTATTCCTCTACACGGTCCCATCAAACACTCCCGGGGTCAGACACAGAGTGATTATTCCTCTACACTGTCCCAACAAACACTCCCGGGGTCAGACACTGAGAGAATCTCCCTCCACGCCGTCCCATCACACACTCCCGGGGTCAGACACAGAGAGGTTATTCCTCTACACGGTCCCATCAAACACTTTCGGGGTCAGACACAGAGTGAATTTATATCCACACCGTCCCATCATACACTCCCGGGGTCAGACAAAGAGTGATTTTTCCTCTACACGGTCCCATCAAAAACTCCCGGGGTCAGACACAGAGTGAATCTCCCTCCACGCCGTCCCATCAAACACTCCGTGGGTCAGACACAGAGTGAATTTATATCCACACCGTCCCATCACACACTCCCTTGGTCAGACACAGTGTGATTATTCCTCTACACGGTCCCATCAAACACTCCCGGGGTCAGACAAAGAGTGAATCTCCCTCCACCCCGCCCCATCACACACTCCCGTGGTCAGACACAGAGTGATTATTCCTCTACACGGTCCCATCAAACACTCCCGGGGTCAGACACAGAGTGATTATTCCTCTACACTGTCCCAACAAACACTCCCGGGGTCAGACACAGAGTGAATCTCCCTCCACGCCATCCCATCACACACTCCCGGGGTCAGACACAGAGAGGTTATTCCTCTACACGTTCCCATCAAACACTTGCGGGGTCAGACACAGAGTGAATTTATATCCACACCGTCCCATCATACACTCTCGGGGTCAGACACAGAGTGATTATTCCTCTACACTGTACCATCAAACACTCCCAGGGTCAGACTCAGAGTGATTATTCCTCTACACGGTCCCATCAAACAATCCCGGGGTCAGACACAGAGTGAATTTATATCCACACCGTCCCATCATGCGCACCCGTGGTCAGACACAGAGTGATTATTCTTCTACACTGTACCATCAAACACTCGGTGGGGCAGAAACACAGTGAATATTCCTCTACAAGGTCCCATCAAACACTCCCGGGTTCAGACACAGAGTGATTATTCCTCTACACTGTACCATCAAACACTCCGTGGGTCAGACACACAGTGATTATTCCTCTACACGGGCCCATCAAACACTCCCGGGGTCAGACTCAGAGTGATTATTCCTCTACACGGTCCGATCAAACAATGCCGGGGTCAGACACAGAGTGATTATTCCTCTACACGATCCCATCAAACACTCCCGGGGTCAGACACAGAGTGATTTTTCCTCTACACGGTCCCATCAAACACTCCGTGGGTCAGACACAGAGTGATTATTCCTCTACACGGTCCCATCAAACACACCCGGGGTCAGACACAAGAGTGAATCTCCCTCCACGCCGTCCCATCAAACACTCCGTGGGTCAGACAAGGAGTGAATTTATATCCACACCGTCCCATCATACTCTCCCGGGGTCAGACACAGAGTGAATCTCCCTCCACACCGTCCCATCACACACTCCCGTGGTCAGACACAGTGTGATTATTCCTCTACACTGTACGATCAACCACTCCGTGGGTCAGACACACAGTGATTATTCCTCTACACGGTCCCATCAACACTCCCGGTGTCAGACACAGAGAGATTATTCCTCTACACTGTACCATCAAACACTCCGTGGGTCAGACACAGAATGATTATTCCTCTACACGGTCCCATCAAACACTCCCGGGGTCAGACACAGAGTGATTATTCCTCTGCACGGTCCCATCAAACACTCCCGGGGACGGACACAGAGTGATTTTTCCTCTACACGCTCCCATCAAACACTCCCGGGTCAGGCACAGAGTGAATCTCCCTCCACGCCGTCCCATCACACACTCCCGGTGTCAGACACAGAGAGATTATTCCTCTACACGGTCCCATCAAACACTTGCGGGGTCAGAAACAGAGGGAATTTATATCCACACCGTCCCATCATACACTCCCGGGGTCAGACACAGAGTGATTATTCCTCTACACTGTACCATCAAACACTCCCGGGGTCAGACTCAGAGTGATTATTCCTCTACACGGTCCCATCAAACAATCCCGGGGTCAGACACAGAGTGAATTTATATCCACACCGTCCCATCATACGCACCCGTGGTCAGACACAGAGTGATTATTCCTCTACACGCTCCCATCAAACACTCCCGGGGACAGACACAGAGTGATTTTTCCTCTACACGGTCCCATCAAACACTCCCGGGTCAGACACAGAGTGAATCTCCCTCCACGCCGTCCCATCACACACTCCCGGTGTCAGACACAGAGAGATTATTCCTCTACACGGTCCCATCAAACACTTGCGGGGTCAGAAACAGAGTGATTATTCCTCTACACGGTCCCATCAAACACTCCCGGGGTCAGACAAAGAGTGATTTTTCCTCTACACGGTCCCATCAAACACTCCCGGGTCAGACACAGAGTGAATCTCCCTCCACGCCGTCCCATCGCACACTCCCGGTGTCAGACACAGAGAGAATATTCCTCTACACGGTCCCATCAAACACTCCCGGGGTCAGACAAAGAGTGAATCTCCCTCCACACCGTCCCATCTCACACTCCAGTGGTCGGACACAGAGTGATTATTCCTCTACACGGTCCCATCAAACACTCCCGGGGTCCGACACAGAGTGATTTTTCCTCTACACGGTCCCATCAAACACTCCCGGGTCAGACACAGAGTGAATCTCCCTCCACGCCGTCCCATCACACACTCCCGGTGTCAGACACAGAGAGATTATTCCTCTACACGGTCCCATCAAACACTTGCGGGGTCAGAAACAGAGCGAATTTATATCCACACCGTACCATCATACACTCCCGGGGTCAGACACAGAGTGATTATTCCTCTGCACTGTACCATCAAACACTCCCGGGGTCAGACTCAGAGTGATTATTCCTCTACACTGTCCCAACAAACACTCCCGGGGTCAGACACAGAGTGAATCTCCCTCCACGCCCTCCCATCACACACTCCGGGGGTCAGACTCAGAGTGATTATTCCTCTACACGGTCCCATCAAACACTTGCGGGGTCAGACACAGAGTGAATTTATATCCACACCGTCCCATCATACGCACCCGAGGTCAGACACAGAGTGATTATTCTTCTACACTGTACCATCAAACACTCGGTGGGGCAGAAACACAGTGATTATTCCTCTACAAGGTCCCATCAAACACTCCCGGGTTCAGACTCAGAGTAATTATTCCTCTACACTTTCCCAATAAACACTCCCGGGGTCAGACACAGAGTGATTATTCCTCTACACTGTACCATCAAACACTCCGTGGGTCAGACACAGAGTGATTATTACTCTACACGGTCCAATCAAACACTCCCGGGGTCAGACACAGAGTGATTTTTCCTCTACACGGTCCCATCAAACACTCCCGGGGTCAGACACAGAGTGAATCTCCCTCCACGCCGTCCCATCAAACACTCCGTGGGTCAGACACAGATTGAATTTATATCCACACCGTCCCATCACACACTGCCGTGGTCAGACACAGTGTGATTATTCCTCTACACGGTCCCATCAAACACCCCCGGGGTCAGACAAAGAGTGAATCTCCCTCCACACCGTCCCATCACACACTCCCGGGGGTCAGACACAGAGTGATTATTCCTCTACACGGTCCCATCAACACTCCAGGGGGTCAGACACAGAGTGATTATTCCTCTACACGGTCCCATCAAACACTACCGGGGGTCAGACACAGAGTGTATCTCCCTCCACACCGTCCCATCACACTCTCCCGGGATCAGACACAGAGTGAATCTCACTCTTCACCGCCGATTACACACTCCCGGGGTCAGACACAGAGTGAATCTCCCTCCACACCGTCCCATCACACTCTCCCGGGGTCACACACAGAGTGATTATTCCTCTACACGGTCCCATCACACACTCCCGGGGTCAGACACAGAGTGATTATGCCTCTACACGGTCCCATCAAACACTCCCTGGGCCAGATACAGAGAGACTATTCCTCTACACGGGCCCATCAAGCACTCCCGGGGTCAGACACAGAGTGATTATTCCTCTGCACGGTCCCATCAAACACCCCCGGGGTCAGACAGATAGTGAATCTAACTCCACACCGTCCCATCGTACACTCCCGGGGCAGACACAGAGTGATTATTCCTCTACACGATCCCATCAAACACCCCCGGGGTCAGACACAGATTGATTATTCCTCTACACGGTCCCATCAAACACTCTCGGTTTCAGACACTGAGTGAATCTCCCTCCACACCGTCCCATCACACACTCCCGTGGTCAGACACAGAGTGAATATTACTTTACACGGTCGCATCACACACTCCCGAGTTCAGACACAGAGTGAATCTCCCTCCAGACCGTCCCATCACACACTCCCGTGGTCAGACACAGTGTGATTATTTCTCTACACGGTCCCATCAAACACTCCCGGGGGTCAGACACAGAGTGACTTTCCCTCCACACCGTCCCATCATACTCTCCCGGGGTCAGACACAGAGTGAATCTCACTCTACACCGCCCATTACACACTCCCGGGGTCAGACACAGAGTGAATCTCCCTCCACACCGTCCCATCACACTCTCCCGGGGTTAGACACAGAGTGATTATTCCTCTACACGATCCAATCACACAATCCCGGGGTCAAACACAGAGTGAATCTCCCTCCACACAGTCCCATCACACACATCCGGTGTCAGACACAGAGTGAATCTCCCTCCTACCCGTCCCATCACACTCTTCCGATTTCAGACACAGACTGAATCTCCCTCCACACCGTCCCATCACACACTCCCGGGGCCAGACATAGAGTGATTATTCCTCTACACGGTCCATTCAAACACTCCCGGGGTCAGACACAGAGTGATTTTTCCACTACACGGTCCCATCAAACACACCCGGGCAGACACATTGTGATTATTCCTCTACACGGTCCCATCAAAAACTCCCTGGGTCAGACACAGAGTGATTATTACTCTACACGGTCCAATCAAACACTCCCGGGGTCAGACACAGAGTGATTATGCCTCTACACGGTCCCATCAAACACTCCCGGGGTCAGATACAGAGTGATTAGTCCTCTACACCGTCCCACCAAACACTCCCCGGGTCAGACACAGACTGATTATTCCTCTACACGGACCCATCACACACTCCCGAGGTCAGACAATGAGTGAATCACTCTCCACACCGTCTCACCACACTCTCACCGGGTCAGGCACAGTGTGATTATTCCTCTACACGGTCCCATCAAACACTCCCGGGGTCAGACAAAGAGTGAATCTCCCTCCACACCGTCCCATCACACACTCCCGGGGTCAGACACAGAGTGATTTTTCCTCTACACGGTCCCATCAAATACTCCCGGGGTCAGACACAGAGTGAGTCTCCCTCCACACCGTCCCATCAAACACTCCCGGGGTCAGACACAGAGAGATTTTTCCTCTACACGGTCCCATCAAACACTCCCGGGGTCAGACACAGAGTGAGTCGCCCTCCACACCGTCCCATCAAACACACCCGGTATCAGATTCAGAGTGGTTATTCCTCTACACGGTCCCATCAAACACTCCCGGGGTCAGAAACAGAGTGATTTTTCCTCTACTCGGTCCCATCAAACACTCCCGGGGTCAGACACAGATTGAATCTCCCTGCACGCCGTCCCATCACACTCTCCCGGTGTCAGACGCAGAGAGATTATTCCTCTACACGGTCCCATCAAACACTCCCGGGGTCAGACACAGAGTGATTATTCCTCTACACTGTCCCAACAAACACTCCCGGGGTCAGACACTGAGAGAATCTCCCTCCACGCCGTCCCATCACACACTCCCGGGGTCAGACACAGAGAGGTTATTCCTCTACATGGTCCCAACAAACACTTTCGGGGTCAGACACAGAGTGAATTTATATCCACACCGTCCCATCATACACTCCCGGGGTCAGACAAAGAGTGATTTTTCCTCTACACGGTCCCATCAAACACTCCCGGGGTCAGACACAGAGTGAATCTCCCTCTACGCCGTCCCATCAAACACTCCGTGGGTCAGACACAGAGTGAATTTATATCCACACCGTCCCATCACACACTCCCGTGGTCAGACACAGTGTGATTATTCCTCTACACGGTCCCATCAAACACTCCCGGGGTCAGACAAAGAGTTAATCTCCCTCCACACCGTCCCATCACACACTCCCGTGGTCAGACACAGAGTGATTATTCCTCTACACGGTCCCATCAAACACTCCCGTGGTCAGACACAGAGTGATTATTCCTCTACACTGTCCCAACAAACACTCCCGGGGTCAGACACAGAGTGAATCTCCCTCCACGCCATCCCATCACACACTCCCGGGGTCAGACACAGAGAGGTTATTCCTCTACACGTTCCCATCAAACACTTGCGGGGTCAGACACAGAGTGAATTTATATCCACACCGTCCCATCAAACACTCTCGGGGTCAGACACAGAGTGATTATTCCTCTACACTGTACCATCAAACACTCCCGGGGTCAGACTCAGAGTGATTATTCCTCTACACGGTCCCATCAAACAATCCCGGGGTCAGACACAGAGTGAATTTATATCCACACCGTCCCATCATGCGCACCCGTGGTCAGACACAGAGTGATTATTCTTCTACACTGTACCATCAAACACTCGGTGGGGCAGAAACACAGTGATTATTCCTCTACAAGGTCCCATCAAACACTCCCGGGTTCAGACTCAGAGTAATTATTCCTCTACACGGTCCCAATAAACACTCCCGGGGTCAGACACAGAGTGATTATTCCTCTACACTGTACCATCAAACACTCCGTGGGTCAGACACACAGTGATTATTCCTCTACACGGTCCCATCAAACACTCCCGGGGTCAGACTCAGAGTGATTATTCCTCTACACGGTCCGATCAAACAATGCCGGGGTCAGACACAGAGTGATTATTCCTCTGCACGATCCCATCAAACACTCCCGGGGTCAGACACAGAGTGATTTTTCCTCTACACGGTCCCATCAAACACTCCGTGGGTCAGACACAGAGTGATTATTCCTCTACACGGTCCCATCAAACACACCCGGGGTCAGACACAAGAGTGAATCTCCCTCCACGCCGTCCCATCAAACACTCCGTGGGTCAGACACGGAGTGAATTTATATCCACACCGTCCCATCATACTCTCCCGGGGTCAGACACAGAGTGAATCTCCCTCCACACCGTCCCATCACACACTCCCGTGGTCAGACACAGTGTGATTATTCCTCTACACTGTACCATCAACCACTCCGTGGGTCAGACACACAGTGATTATTCCTCTACACGGTCCCATCAAACACTCCCGGTGTCAGACACAGAGTGATTATTCCTCTACACTGTACCATCAAACACTCCGTGGGTCAGACACAGAATGATTATTCCTCTACACGGTCCCATCAAACACTCCCGGGGTCAGACACAGAGTGATTATTCCTCTTCACGGTCCCATCAAACACTCCCGGGGACGGACACAGAGTGATTTTTCCTCTACACGCTCCCATCAAACACTCCCGGGTCAGGCACAGAGTGAATCTCCCTCCACGCCGTCCCATCACACACTCCCGGTGTCAGACACAGAGAGATTATTCCTCTACACGGTCCCATCAAACACTTGCGGGGTCAGAAACAGAGGGAATTTATATCCACACCGTCCCATCATACACTCCCGGGGTCAGACACAGAGTGATTATTCCTCTACACTGTACCATCAAACACTCCCGGGGTCAGACTCAGAGTGATTATTCCTCTACACGGTCCCATCAAACAATCCCGGGGTCAGACACAGAGTGAATTTATATCCACACCGTCCCATCATACGCACCCGTGGTCAGACACAGAGTGATTATTCCTCTACACGCTCCCATCAAACACTCCCGGGGACAGACACAGAGTGATTTTTCCTCTACACGGTCCCATCAAACACTCCCGGGTCAGACACAGAGTGAATCTCCCTCCACGCCGTCCCATCACACACTCCCGGTGTCAGACACAGAGAGATTATTCCTCTACACGGTCCCATCAAACACTTGCGGGGTCAGAAACAGAGTGAATTTATATCCACACCGTCCCATCATACACTCCCGGGGTCAGACACAGAGTGATTATTCCTCTACACGGTCCCATCAAACACTCCTTGGGACGGACACAGAGTGATTTTTCCTCTACACGGTCCCATCAAACACTCCCGGGTCAGACACAGAGTGAATCTCCCTCCACGACGTCCCATCACACACTCCCGGTGTCAGACACAGAGAGATTATTCCTCTACACGGTCCCATCAAACACTTGCGGGGTCAGACTCAGAGTGATTATTCCTCTATACGGTCCCATCAAACACTCCCGGTGTCAGACACAGAGTGATTTTTCCTCTACACGGTCCCATCAAACACTCCCGGGTCAGACACAGAGTGAATCTCCCTCTACGCCGTCCCATCCCACACTCCCGGTGTCAGACACAGAGAGATTATTCCTCTACACGGTCCCATCAAACACTTGCGGGGTCAGAAACAGAGTGAATTTATATCCACACCGTCCCATCATACACTCCCGGGGTCAGACACAGAGTGATTATTCCTCTGCACTGTACCATCAAACACTCCCGGGGTCAGACTCAGAGTGATTATTCCTCTACACGGTCCCATCAAACAATCCCGGGGTCAGACACAGAGTGAAATTATATCCACACCAACCCATCATACGCACCCGGGGTCAGACACAGAGTGATTTTTCCTCTACACGGTCCCATCAAACACTCCCGGGTCAGACACAGAGTGAATCTCCCTCCACGCCGTCCCATCACACACTCCCGGTGTCAGACACAGAGAGCTTATTCCTCTACACGGTCCCATCAAACACTTGCGGGGTCAGAAACAGAGTGAATTTATATCCACGCCGTCCCATCAAACACTCCGTGGGTCAGACACAGAGTGAATTTATATCCACACCGTCCCATCATACTCTCCCGGGGTCAGACACAGAGAGAATCTCCCTCCACACCGTCCCATCACACACTCCCGTGGTCAGACACAGTGTGATTATTCCTCTACACTGTACCATCAACCACTCCGTGGGTCAGACACACAGTGATTATTCCTTTACACGGTCCCATCAAACACTCCCGGGGTCAGACTCAGAGTGATTATTCCTCTACACGGTCCCATCAGACAATCCCGGGGTCAGACACAGAGTGATTATTCCTCTACACGGTCCCATCAAACACTTGCGGGGTCAGAAACAGAGTGATTATTCCTCTACACGGTTCCATCAAACACTCCCGGGGTCAGACACAGTGTGATTTTTCCTCTACACGGTCCCATCAAACACTCCCGGGTCAGACACAGAGTGCATCTCCCTCCACGCCGTCCCATCGCACACTCCCGGTGTCAGACACAGAGAGATTATTCCTCTACACGGTCCCATCAAACACTCCCGGGGTCAGACAAAGAGTGAATCTCCCTCCACACCGTCCCATCTCACACTCCCGTGGTCGGACACAGAGTGATTATTCCTCTACACGGTCCCATCAAACACTCCCGGGGTCAGACACAGAGTGATTTTTCCTCTACACGGTCCCATCAAACACTCCGGGTCAGAAACAGAGTGAATCTCCCTCCACGCCGTCCCATCACACACTCCCGGTGTCAGACACAGAGAGATTATTCCTCTACACGGTCCCATCAAACACTTGCGGGGTCAGAAACAGAGTGAATTTATATCCACACCGTCCCATCATACAGTCCCGGGGTCAGACACAGAGTGATTATTCCTCTGCACTGTACCATCAAACACTCCCGGGGTCAGACTCAGAGTGATTATTCCTCTACACGGTCCCATCGAACAATCCCGGGGTCAGACACAGAGTGAATTTATATCCACACCGTCCCATCATACGCACCCGTGGTCAGACACAGAGTGATTATTCCTCTACACGGTCCCATCAAACACTCCCGGGGGCAGACACAAAGTGATTTTTCCTCTACACGGTCCCATCAAACACTCCCGGGTCAGACACAGAGTGAATCTCCCTCCACGCCGTCCCATCACACACTCCCGGTGTCAGACACAGAGAGATTATTCCTCTACATGGTCCCATCAAACACTTGCGGGGTCAGAAACAGAGTGAACTTATATCCACACCGTCCCATCATACACTCCCGGGGTCAGACACAGAGTGATTATTCCTCTATACTGTACCATCAAACACTCGGTGGGGCAGACACACAGTGATTATTCCTCTACACGGTCCCATCAAACAATGCCGCGGTCAGACACAGAGTGATTATTCCTCTACACGGTCCCATCAAACACTCCCGGGGTCAGACACAGAGTGAATCTCCCTCCACGCCGTCCCATCAAACACTCCGTGGGTCAGACACAGAGTGAATTTATATCCACACCGTCCCATCATACTCTCCCGGGGTCAGACACAGAGTGAATCTCCCTCCAACCCGTCCCATCACACACTCCCGTGGTCAGACACAGTGTGATTATTCCTCTACACTGTACCATCATCTACTCCGTGGGTCAGACTCAGAGTGATTATTCCTCTACACGGTCCCATCAAACAATCCCGGTGTCAGACACAGAGAGATTATTCCTCTACACGGTCCCATCAAACACTTGCGGGGTCAGAAACAGAGTGAATTTATATCCACACTGTCCCATTATACACTCCCGGGGTCAGACACAGAGTGATTATTCCTCTACACGCTCCCATCAAACACTCCCGTGGACAGACACAGAGTGATTTTTCCTCTACACGGTCCCATCAAGCACTCCCGGGTCAGACACAGAGTGAATCTCCCTCCACGCCGTCCCATCACACACTCCCGGTGTCAGACACAGAGAGATTATTCCTCTACACGGTCCCATCAAACACTTGCGGGGTCAGAAACAGAGTGATTATTCCTCTACACGGTCCCATCAAACACTCCCGGGGTCAGACACAGAGTGATTTTTCCTCTACACGGTCCCATCAAACACTCCCGGGTCAGACACAGAGTGAATCTCCCTCCACGCCGTCCCATCACACACTCCCGGTGTCTGACACAGAGAGATTATTCCTCTACACGGTCCCATCAAACACTCCCGGGGTCAGACAAAGAGTGAATCTCCCTCCACACCGTCCCATCACACACTCCCGTGGTCGGACACAGAGTGATTATTCCTCTACACGGTCCCATCAAACACTCCCGGTGTCAGACACAGAGTGATTTTTCCTCTACACGGTCCCATCAAACACTCCCGGGTCAGACACAGAGTGAATCTCCCTCCACGCCGTCCCATCATACAATCCCGGTGTCAGACACAGAGAGATTATTCCTCTACACGGTCCCATCAAACACTTGCGTGGTCAGAAACAGAGTGAATTTATATCCACACCGTCCCATCATACACTCCCGGGGTCAGACACAGAGTGATTATTCCTCTGCACTGTACCATCAAACACTCCCGGGGTCAGACTCAGAGTGATTATTCCTCTACACGGTCCCATCAAACAATCCCGGGGTCAGACACAGACTGAAATTATATCCATACCAACCCATCATACGCACCCGGGGTCAGACACAGAGTGATTACTCCTCTACACGGTCCCATCAAACACTCCCGGGGACAGACACAGGGTGATTTTTCCTCTACACGTTTCCATCAAACACTCCCGGGTCAGACACAGAGTGAATCTCCCTCCACGCCGTCCCATCACACACTCCCGGTGTCAGACACAGAGAGATTATTCCTCTACACGGTCCCATCAAACACTTGCGGGGTCAGAAACAGAGTGAATTTATATCCACGCCGTCCCATCAAACACTCCGTGGGTCAGACACAGAGTGAAGTTATATCCACACCGTCCCATCATACTCTCCCGGGGTCAGACACATAGAGAATCTCCCTCCACACCGTCCCATCACACACTCCCGTGGTCAGACACAGTGTGATTATTCCTCTACACTGTACCATCAACCAATCCGTGGGTCAGACACACAGTGATTATTCCTTTACACGGTCCCATCAAACACTCCCGGGGTCAGACTCAGAGTGATTATTCCTCTACACGGTCCCATCAGACAATCCCGGGGTCAGACACAGAGTGATTATTCCTCTACACGGTCCCATCAAACACTTGCGGGGTCAGAAACAGAGTGATTATTCCTCTACACGGTTCCATCAAACACTCCCGGGGTCAGACACAGAGTGATTTTTCCTCTACACGGTCCCATCAAACACTCCCGGGTCAGACACAGAGTGAATCTCCCTCCACGCCGTCCCATCGCACACTCCCGGTGTCAGACACAGAGAGATTATTCCTCTACACGGTCCCATCAAACACTCCCGGGGTCAGACAAAGAGTGAATCTCCCTCCACACCGTCCCATCTCACACTCCCGTGGTCGGACACAGAGTGATTATTCCTCTACACGGTCCCATCAAACACTCCCGGGGTCAGACACAGAGTGATTTTTCCTCTACACGGTCCCATCAAACACTCCCGGGTCAGACACAGAGTGAATCTCCCTCCACGCCGTCCCATCACACACTCCCGGTGTCAGACACAGAGAGATTATTCCTCTACACGGTCCCATCAAACACTTGCGGGGTCAGAAACAGAGTGAATTTATATCCACACCGTCCCATCATACAGTCCCGGGGTCAGACACAGAGTGATTATTCCTCTGCACTGTACCATCAAACACTCCCGGGGTCAGACTCAGAGTGATTATTCCTCTACACGGTCCCATCGAACAATCCCGGGGTCAGACACAGAGTGAATTTATATCCACACCGTCCCATCATACGCACCCGTGGTCAGACACAGAGTGATTATTCCTCTACACGGTCCCATCAAACACTCCCGGGGGCAGACACAAAGTGATTTTTCCTCTACACGGTCCCATCAAACACTCCCGGGTCAGACACAGAGTGAATCTCCCTCCACGCCGTCCCATCACACACTCCCGGTGTCAGACACAGAGAGATTATTCCTCTACATGGTCCCATCAAACACTTGCGGGGTCAGAAACAGAGTGAACTTATATCCAAACCGTCCCATCATACACTCCCGGGGTCAGACACAGAGTGATTATTCCTCTATACTGTACCATCAAACACTCGG